>NC_057806.1:431911975-432033814 GCF_018294505.1 Triticum aestivum
AGTCGGACGTCGGGGCGACATCACAGAAAGGGCTTTAAAAGAAATACCACAGTCGGGCGTCTTAGCGACACCACATAAAGGGCTTTAAAAGAAATGCCACAGTCGGACGTCGGGGCGACATCACAGAAAGGGCTTTAAAAGAAATGCCGCAGTCAGGCGTCTTAGCGGCACCACATAAAGGGCTTTAAAAGAAATGCCACAGTCGGACGTCGGGGCGACATCACAGAAAGGGCTTTAAAAGAAATGCCGCAGTCGGGCGTCTTAGCGACACCACATAAAGGGCTTTTATTCACAAGGAAATAATGCTCATAATAAATATTCAATTCATGAGAATAAACGGGTTAGTCCGTCCACAAGAATAATCATTTAACCGGACTTAGCACTCATACGGTTCACCGGAGTCTCTGTCATCAAAACTGACATTTGGTAAAGATAAGTTAATATCGAACTTGGACATGGAATAGATGATTCGAAGGGATATATGACTCTGCAGAGTTTGTACAAAATTTTTCCCACAGCCAACGGATTTCCGTAGTCACGAAGGACTAGTTCCGTTTACGGTATTTCGGAAGAAAACACAGCTAACCAGTACACACCCATCCTACCTCTCGATGCTAGGAATCACCCTAGACATCGTCCAAGAAAAACTTTTGAGACGGGGAGATCACAATCTCGAATAGCATGGGATCAAATTTATATACGCGCGCTCTAAGGGGTGCCCCCCTCTCGGTCCCAACCGGAAACACCCATGCCCCCTGATCGGATGACTGGCTTTAATCCAGGGCCATGGAACCATCATCACGGCCTCTCCTTGTTGGTGTGTACCAGGAAAGCGGTTTACCACTTACTAAGCCATATTCCTTGCGGAAAACATGTGGTAGTACAAGGAAGGAAGAATGGAAGGAACTGGAATGATACGAGTTGACATTGAAGTCACATAGTCTGGCATAAGCCTGGCATGCTACAACACTGCCATCTTACCCATCCTCATGCCAACACATGGCCATGCATACTCACATCCATCCACTCATGGATTTTCGGAACTCACTTGCCTCATCGTCTCAGGTAACAGGACATTCATCGGTATGTTCATCAACATGCCATAAGCTACTTAATGCAAACATGCCAAAACAATCATCATATCAAAAGTTCAAACATGCTTGCCTGGTTCGGAGTAGTCGGAGCCTAGCTCGGTGAAGTTCGCGGCTCCGTCACCTCCTTCGGTATCTACGGTATAAAGAAAATGTATGCGCTATCGTAAATACCAAGAGGTGCACAAAAAGTATTCCAAATATTTTTCAAATAAATCTGATAAAAAACTAGACAAAAATCTGAAGAGGACAGAAAAAGAATCAATCAAAAATACTGTTCTGTTTAAAAGTTATAAAGGTTTTTGTCCAGGGACTCATCTGTAATGAAACAGAAAGTTTCCAGGGGCTAGCTTATAAAAACAGAAAACGTTTCAGTAGCAACTACGCCAGCCCAGCGGGGAAAACGTATTTTGCCCGAAGGCGTTTTTCAGAAAACGATTCATTTAGAAATGACAGAGAGGCTGACGGTGGGTCCCGCCTGTCAGGTTTGAATATACGAACGGGGCGGCAGATTTCGCCGGTGCCCGAGAGACGCGGTGGTCGCCGGCGGCGATCCACAGCGAGGCAGGGGGATCAGAGGGTACCTCCGTGTTCAGGGCACCTTTCCGCGTCGGTTGGTGGTGGTGGTGGTCGCCGGCGAGTACCACGTCGGCGGCGAGCCCTGCTCCGGCGGACGGCGGCTCGGGTGGTCGAGGGACTCGTCGGAGAGAGCTGCGAAGGACAAATCGATGCCGGCGTTAGCTTACTGAGTGCTAGAGGAGGCTATAGACAAGATTTGGGCGCCGGGGACGGCCTCACCGGAGCGAATCGAGGTGGAGGCCGAGGCGGGTCGGGGCGGCCGGAGTTGGGGGAGGAGACCTCCTCGAGGTCCTCCTAGTGGCCTGGCGGGGCTTTGGTGAGGTGTAGAGGTGGTGCGTGCTCGAGGGTGAGCTCGGGGGCCCTTTCTATAGGCGGTCCGAGGCGGTGGCCGTGAACGGGGATCTCCGGTGAAGGTTACGGCGGCGCAGGGCTTGGTCAGGGGTGATTAGGGAGTTGGGCGTCGTCGTTGAGGTCCACCGGTTCTATTTAGGTGCTAATCGGGCTGGGATTTGGTGCTATGGGCGAGTTTGACAGAACGGGGCGGCGCGGGCCCGTCGGCGGCAGGGAGCACGTTCCGTGCTTGCCGGGCCACGGCGACGGTGCCACGGGCGTGCGCTAGCATGCATGAGGCCACGCGGAGAGCAGAGGGGCGTTGGGCGGCGCTGGACGGTGTTGAGCCGCCGTTCCGTCCCCTGTCGGCTGCTACGGGGGTTCGGCCGCCGCAAGACACGCCGGCGCGGGCGGCCAAGGGCGCCACCGACGCCGGGAAGACGCCAAGCACGCATGCGGGGGTGCTGGCCAGGGAGAAGAAGCCGCGTGCAACGCGCCAAGCGCACTGTCTACGCGTGATTGAAACTGACGGACGAAAACGACACTGAAAACTGAATTTTTCTGAATATGAACAGCAACAGTGCACGCCAAGTGTTCGACAGAATGATCTAGGCATGTAGGGATTTTTCCTTGAGCTGAAACTTGGTGGAGTGGCTACTCATTGCTCCAGTAGGCTGCCTGAATTTTGGTGGAATTTTTGGAGAAGTGTAGGTATGAATTTCACTAAATTTGGCAAATCTGGTCCAAAATTGCAGAGACTGAATTTTGAAAAATTTGAAAAGAGGAGGAGTGGATCAAGATGGTTCTGGGTTGTGGGTACAAAGGACCATCCAGGAGAGTTGATTTGAGGTCAAAACTCAAATGCAAAAGGGTACTTGCTTTGAAAATCTCTCAGGCTCCAAATAATTTGCAGAAAAGATTTGAGGGGAAAGAAAATTAGAATAAAATCCAACACTTGCTTGGATTAGTTGGGACAGAGAATTTAGGTTGATTACAAGGAGGAGGGGAGGTTTTGGAGGGGTTTTACCACATGGGCAAAATACAAAGTCATGGGTGATTTCCAAGATATGAAAATCCCAAATTTTCATAGAGTTTTTTTTAAAAAAAAATAAACTCCCAAAATAAATTTGAGAGGGAACCAACAGAGAAGAAGTTTCAAAGGATCAAACACCATAGTTTGAAGAAAATAAAATCCTTGCCAAAGCAAAGGAAGTTTCTAAGAGGAAGGTTTTCTGGAAAATTTTAAATGGCCTCTTTTCAAAAACCACAAAGTTTTCGCTGAAAACCAAATAAAATTTTTGGAGTGTCACACGGCTTCGGGCGACGACGAGGTTGCTCTGGTTGGCGGCGATTCCTCGGGCACGGGCACGCTAGGAGGAGGGGATCGAACAGGGGGCGCCCCTCCTCTACACGTCTGCATGCGTGTGTCGTGTGTGTGCGGGAGGCGGCACTAGGGGGAGGGGAAGGAGGCCAGGGGGTGGCGCTAGTCGTCAGAGGCGAGCAACGGGGCGAGAGGTAGGAGGAGCATGGGGCTGGGCGCTACCCTGCGCGTGCGCAAGAGTGTGGCGGCGCGTGGGGAGCGAGGGAGGAGAGACCGAGTGGGAGAGTGGTGGTTGGACTAGGGTTTGCGAGTGTAGGCCGGTGGGATATAGGGGTTAGGTGGGCCGGCCTGGCCAGTGGGCTGGCCGGCTGGGCCGATTGGCCCAGTGAGAGGGGGGGTTTCCTTTTCTTTTTATTTATTTTCTTTTACTGTTTTCTTTATTTTAGAGCATTTTAGTATTTTATAAACAAGTGTTTTCTTTACTATAATTACCTATGTAATATTCGGCGCAAACCGAACATTTTCGTTTTGATGTTCGAAAACTTTTACCGTTTGACTTTATTTTTAAATTTTAATTTCGAAAGGGTTTTGAATCAACGCGAGTTTAACAATAGTAATCGAGGTGTCGTGGCATGATTAACAGGGAATTACTGTAGCTTAAATATCCGGGCGTCACGGTCTTCTCACTCAGATTCAGATAGTCATTCCTGGACAAAATTGTGGGGAATCGGAGTGCCATCAAAAGTTAAAATTTTCTTATGGAGGCTGGCCAAGAATTCCACACCAACCAGGGCACTATTGCACCACAGAAACATGGCCGAGACAGACGAATGCTGCCTCTGTGGAGCAGAAGATACTTGGAGGCATGCATTGCTTAATTGCACAGTTTCGAGAAGCACTTGGGCAATGTCTTCCGAGCACATTGTTGACGCTTTAAGCAGGAATGATGAAATAGATGCGAAGAGATGGATATTCTCTATGCACGAGGCATTATCACATGATGAGTTCACTACCTTGGTTGTCACTCTCTGGGCGTTGTGGGGTGCTCGACGAAAAGCCATACACGAACAGATTTATCAAAGTCCTTTCTCAGTACATTCTTTTGCCCAGTCTTATATCAGCGAACTCAAAACATTGCCAGCTACGAGCACTAGGAGGAATAGTGCTGCTATGCCACGCCAATCAGGCTGGATTGCACCAGAGGCAGGTTTGACTAAGGTCAATGTGGATGCGGCAGTGGGCAGAGCAAGACGACACGGATCTGTTGCGGCAATCTCCAGAGATTCTTCGGGCATTTTTCTGGGAGCCTCAGCTGTTGTCTTAAGGGGTATATCGGACCCGGCTACCCTCGAATGCATGGCGATCAGGGAAGCATTGGCGCTAACTGATGATCTTTACGTGGCTAACATCCAAGTGGCGTCGGACTCAAAGGTGGTGGTCGAGGACATCCGAGACAACAATACAACAGTCTATGGAGCAATTATACATGAAATAGTAGAACATAGATCCAATTTTCATACATGTAATATTGGTCATGAGTCTAGGAGCTCGAATGTCGAGACTCACAAACTTGCGAAGCACGCTTTATTCCTACCAGTTGGCCGGCATGTTTGGCTAGATCAGCCGGGTGGACTCTCTTTCGTCCGTGTAAACATTGTGACGACGTAATAAAAAGCTTCGAAGTTTGTCTAAAAAAAAGTTACGCTCACGACCCCCCACGCCAAGGCAGGGCTTTTCCGTGACAAAAAAATTCCAAGTTTTTGTTTCTTCACAAAATAACATGCCACACGCCCTGCCACCGTCATTCGGTGGCTGACAGCGGATTTCATGCCACGCTGGCGCGTCTAGTCAGCATCATATTCTTATGCAGACGCAATTTGCACCGTATATGCACACCAAAGCTAAGTTGTGGCACCAATTTAATGTATGCCATAAGTTCTGGCAAATGAGTTTTTTGTGTCAAGTTTTAGCACCAGTGGTGTAATTGGCTCTTCATAGATTGACCAGCTCAAGCCAATTGCTTACGCATTTTCAACATTTACAATGAAGCACAATCAAGTAAAATAGATGTATCATTTGCCAACCGTAGAATACATTTACAGTTACACTGCTTGGCATGGGAGCATACTACGCAAAGAATAGTCTTCTAGTCTAAAATAGCCATGTACATATTCGAAAAAAAAGCCATGCACATAAATCCGTTCTACTCGCTCCGTTCCATAATATAAGAACATTTTTTTACACTAGTGTAGTGTCAAGAACGTTCTTATATTATGAGACGGAGGGAGTAGTTCGAAAAAAAAGGGGTTAAATTCTATGAAATCAGCATCCTAAATCTGCAAGCCTTGTCCTCTTCCCTCTCGACCTCGTGGCAAGCTTTATAGAGCACTTCTGTGAGATGTGGGGCAGTGCAGATACTTGGATTGCCTGCAAGAAGATCACTGTTCTGAGTCCTGACTTCAGGCACAAGCTTGCACAGGTTAGTTAGAAACTATCAGTCAACAAATACCTTGCGTATAGCTGCAGACTCGATCCCTTCCCGGAGCACTATGTCGGTGTAGTTAGTTGCTATCCTGCAATCGAGAGTAAACTGCAATTGAAAAACACCACGAAATTTAGACAAACTGAATTTCAGAAAGTTTGAACTTCTGACGAGTGAGCATATACTTCAATAAAACAAAAGAACTTCTGAAGATGGAACAAGTATGGAGTGATGGAGTCTGGACCTGAAGCTTTGGCAGAGGGAAGTTCATGATGTGCGTGGTGGCGTCGATGCTCCCGGCGATCCTGATCTCGACGAGCTTCCTCTGCGCCGACAGCTCGCTGACGACGAGCCGGCTGACGTTGGACTCCTCGAACACGGCGTGCATGAGCACCGTCACGTTGCTGCTCCGCGGCGGCTGGTAGAACACCGGCACGTCCATGGCGCCGATCGACTCGTTCGCGTAGGCCACGCCGAGGTCCGCCGCGCTGTACCTTATCCCGATCCCGTTCGGGTTCTGCGCCGCGAACAGCAGCGACGCCACCGAGCACGACGACGCGTTGTCGCCGCTGCGGTTGGACGACGACGGCCGGAGGCTGAACGATCTGTCCATCTGGACGGACTGCAGGTAGAAGGTCGGCTTCTTGAGCCTCGTGACGAAGACGACGAGCAGCACGGCCGCGACGAGGACGAGGAGGATCAGCGAGAGCAGCAGGTAGAGGCAGAGGCATTTGGCGGAGTGAGGAGGTAGGCAGTGGCCATGGCAGCTCTCCTTGCAGCCGTAGCCTCCTCTCCTCCTCCTCCTGCTGCTGCTGGTCATGACAGGATCCATGGACATATTATGTGCGATGATCGAAACAGTTCGCCAGCGAGAGGAGGCATGGATCAGAGTGAGATGAATATATATGTTATCGTTTTGCACGAAGCGAGCGAGGGAAAAGGGCGGCGGGCTTCTCCTTGGCCGCAAGCCTCGTGCAATACTTGGGGTTGCCTTTATTCCTTTCTTGAAAAGTTTGCTTGAATTTGAGCTTCTTCATGGAGAAGATGGAGATCACTTGGAGCGGTGACTGGTATCTTGTCTCTCGCGGCCGGATACTACTCTTGATCGATAAGTCTAGCTTGACAGCGAGTATAATCTACAACTAGGCCTCCTGGACATTCTGTTTGACCGAACCGATCACGTTCGGTTTCTCCGTATGCAAAGAAATTTGTCTTCGAAAATTGTTGTGCTGTCGTTTTTTTTTTATGAATCAAGAACTGATTTTTAACATGATCATTTTGTCCTGTTCTCGGTTTTAACCGAACAGAACCGAAGTAGACTGAAAGCACAACAACTAACAAAGTTTTGAAAACAATTGCCAGCACTTACATGTTTTTCATCCATAGTCATAGGATCATCACATCAATTTATCTTTTTATTACAAACAATAACAACAAAATAATACTAGAATCATCATATCATCATGGGGATTAAGCCCTTTTTTAGTTTTTCCAGGTTTTTCATTAATTCGGGTACCGGAGGGTGTGAGCCGAATTTCCCGAACTAAATTTGCTTCTCCAAAAACGATGAGTTTGAAAGCATTTTTTTTGTTTCAATCTTTCGGTCCGGAACTTTGGTTCTTGGTAAATGTACCTGCACCTATGTACTCCCTCTCTTCCTAAATATAAGCCTTTTTAGAGATTTCAACGCAGACTACATACGGATATATATATATATATAGAAATATTTTAGAATGTGTAGATTCACTCATTTTGCTCCGTATATAGTCTATATTGAAATCTCTAAAAGGGATTATATTTATAAACGAAGGGAGTACAACACATGTGGATTATTGAGGCTTGAAACAGTTATGGTAGAGGTAATAAAGATGAAGAAAATATGCCCTAGAGGCAATAATAAAGTTGTTATTTATATTTCCTTATATCATGATAAATCTTTATTATTCATGCTAGAATTGTATTAACTGAAAACTTAGTACATGTCTGAATACATAGACAAACAGAGTGTCACTAGTTTGCCTCTACTTGACTATCTCGTTGAATCAATGATGGTTATGTTTCCTAACCATAGACATGCGTTGTCATTTGATTAACGGGATCACATCATTAGAGAATGATGTGATTGACTTGACCCATCCGTTAGCTTAGCACGATGATCGTTTAGTTTGTTGCTATTGCTTTCTCCATAACTATACATGTTCCTATGACTATGAGATCATGCAACTTCCGAATACCAGAGGAACACTTTGTGTGCTACCAAACGTCACAACGTAACTGGATGATTATAAAGGTGCTCTATAGGTGTCTCCGATGGTGTTTGTTGAGTTGGCATGGATCAAGATTGGGATTTGTCACTCCGATTGTCGGAGAGGTATCCTGGGCCCTCTCGGTAATGTACATCACTATAAGCCTTGCAAGCAATGTAGCTAATGAGTTAGTTACGGGATGTAGCATTACGGAACGAGTAAAGAGACTTTCCGGTAACGAGATTGAACTAGGTATTGAGATACCGACGATCGAATCTCGGGCAAGTAACATACCGATGACAAAGGGAACAATGTATATCGTTATGCGGTTTGATCGATAAAGATCTTCGAAGAATATGTAGGAACCAATATGAGCATCTAGGTTCCGCTATTGGTTATTGACCGGAGACATGTCTTGGTCATGTCTACATAGTTCTCGAACCCGTAGGGTCCGCACGCTTAACGTTCGGTGACGATCGACATTATGAGTTTATGTGTTTTGATGTACCGAAGGTAGTTCAGAGTCCCGGATTTGATCACGGACATGACGAGGAGTCTCGAAATGGTCGAGACATAAAGATCGATATATTGGAAGCCTATGTTTGGACATCATAATGGTTCCGGGTGAAATCGGGAGTATACCAGAGCACCGGGAGGTTACCGGAACCCCCCGGGAGGTATATGGGCCTTATTGGGCCTTAGTGGAAGAGAGGGTAAAGAAGCAAAGGAGGGGGCGCCCCCCAAGCCCAATCCGAATTGGGAAGGGGGGCGCCCCCCACCCTTTCCTTCCTTCTTCATCCTTCTTCCTTCTCTCCTAGAACCAACAAAGGGAAGGGGGGAATCCTACTCCCGGTGGGAGTAGGACTCCCTTGGGGCACGCCTAGAGAGGCCAGCCCCCTCCCCTCCTCCACTCCTTTATATACGGGGAGGGGGAACCCCATAGACACACAAGTTGATCATTGATTTTTAGCCGTGTGCGGTGCCCCCCCTCCACCATAATCCACCTCGGTAATATCGTAGCGGTGCTTAGGCGAAGCCCTGTTCCGGTAGCAACATCATCACTGTCATCACGCCCTTGTGCTGACGACGCTCTCCCTCGAAGCTCTACTGGATCGTGAGTTCGCGGGACGTCACCGAGATGAACGTGTGCAGATCGCGGAGGTGTCGTATCTTCGGTACTAGATCGGACGATCGTGAAGACGTACTACTACATCAACCGCGTTGTCATAACGCTGCCGCTTACAGTCTATGAGGGTACGCAGACGATACTCTCCCCTCTCGTTGCTATGCATCACCTTATCTTGCGTGTGCGTAGGAATTTTTTTGAAATTACACCATTCCCCAACAGTGGCATCAGAGCCAGGTTTATGCGTAGATGTTATATGCATGAGTAGAACACAAAGGAGTTGTGGGCGTGGGTATATACATATTGCTTGCCGTCACTAGTTGATTCTTGATTCAGCGGCATTGTTGGATGAAGCGGCCTAGACCGACATTACACGTACGCTTATGCGAGACTGATTCTACCGACGTGCTTTGCACACAGGTGGCTAGTGGGTGTCTGTTTCTCCAGCTTTACTTGAATCGGATTCAATGAACAGGGTTCTTTCTGAAGATCAAAAAAGCAATCACTATACCGTGTTGTGGTTTTCGATGCGTAGGTAAGAACGGTTCTTGTTCAGCCCGTAGCAGCCACGTAAAACTTGCAACAACAAAGTAGAGGACGTCTAACTTGTTTTTGCAGGGCATGTTGTGATGATATGTTCAAGACATGATGCTAAATTTTATTGTATGAGATAATCATGTTTTGTAACACAGTTATCGGCAACTGGCAGGAGCCATATGGTTGTCGCTTTATTGCATGAAATGCAATCGCCATGTAATTGCTTTACTTTATCATTAAGCGGTATCGATAGTCGTAGAAGCAATAGTTGGCGAGACGACAACGATGCTTCGATGGAGATCAAGGTGTCAAGCCGGTGACGATGGTGATCATGACGGTGCTTTGGAGATGGAGATTAAAGGCACAAGATGATGATGCCCATATCATGTCACTTATATTGATTGCATGTGATGTTTATCCTTTATGCATCCTATTTTGCTTAGTTCGGCGGTAGCATTATAAGATGATCTCTAACTAAATTTCAAGGTATAAGTGTTCTCCCTGAGTATGCACCGTTGCTATAGTTCATTGTGCCGAGACACCACGTGATGATCGGGTGTGATAAGCTCTACGTTCACATACAGCAGGTGCAAGCCAGTTTTGCACACGCGGAATACTCGGTTTAAACTTGACGAGCCTAGCATATGCAGATATGGCCTCGGAACACTGGAGACTGAAAGGTCGAGCGTGAATCATATAGTAGATATGATCAACATAGTGATGTTCACCATTGAAAACTACTCCATCTCACGTGATGATCGGACATGGTTTAGTTGATATGGATCACGTGATCACTTAGATGATTAGAGAGATGTCTATCTAAGTGGGAGTTCTTAAGTAATTTGATTAATCGAACTTTCATTTATCATGAACTTAGTACCTGATAGTATTTTGCATGTCTATGTTGTTGTAGATAGATGGCTCGTGTTGTTGTTCCGTTGAATTTTAATGCATTCCTAGAGAAAGCTAAGGTGAAAGATGATGGTAGCAACTACATGGAATGGGTCCGTAACTTGAGGATTATCCTCATTGCTGCACAGAAGAATTACGTCCTGGAAGCACCGCTAGGTGACAAACCCGCTGTAGGAGAAACGTCAGATGTTATGAACACCTGGCAGAGCAAAGCTGATGACTACTCGATAGTTCAGTGTGCCATGTTTTACGGCTAAGAACCGGGGCTTCAACGATGTTTTGAACGTCATGGAGCATATGAGATGTTCCAGGAGTTCAAGTTAATATTTCAAGAAAATGCTGGATTGAGAGATATGAAGTCTCTAATAAGTTCTATAACTACAAGATGGAGAAGAATAGTTCTGTCAGTGAACATATACTCAGAATGTCTGGGTACCACAACCACTTGACTCAACTGGGAGTTAATCTTCCTGATGATAGTGTCACTGACAGAGTTCTTCAATCACTGCCACCAAGCTACAAGAGCTTTGTGATGAACTATAATATGAAAGGGATGGATAAGGCGATTCATGAGCTCTTCGCAATGCTAAAGGCTGCGGAGGTAGAAATCAAGAAAGAGCATCAAGTGTTGATGGTCAACAAGACCACCAGTTTCAAGAAAAAGGGTAAAGGGGAGAAGGGGAACTTCAAAAAGAACAGCAAGCCAGTTGCTGCTCAAGTGAAGAAATCCAAGTCTGGACCTAAACCTGAGACTGAGTGCTTCTACTGCAAAGGAACTGGTCACTGGAAGCGGAAGTGCCCCAAGTATTTGGCGGAGAAGAAGGATGGAAAAGTGAAAGGTATATTTGATATACATGTTATTGATGTGTACCTTACTAATGCTCGCAGTAGTGCCTGGGTATTTGATACTGGTTCAGTTGCTAACATTTGCAACTCGAAACATGGGCTACAGATTAAGCGACGATTGGCTAAGGACGAGGTGACGATGCGCGTGGGAAATGGTTCCAAAGTCGATGTGATCGCCGTCGGCACGCTACCTCTACATCTACCTTCGGGATTAGTTTTAGACCTGGATAATTGTTATTTGGTGCCAGCGTTGAGCATGAACATTATATCTGGATCTTGTTTAATGCGAGACGGTTATTCATTTAAATCAGAGAATAGTCAAGGAAATGGGCCCGACTCTCATGGTTCGGGTTATGGTGGTGGTGCTTGTAACTCTGGTTTTCAAGGAAATCAAGGTAATCACAACAACCGGGGTGGTTACAACCAGCAGAGTAATCAAGGGGGTCAGCAACAGCAATAGTCTGGTTACCAGAGCAACCTGAAGCAGTTGAATAGTGGGCAATATCATGTGTTTACCACTAGTTTGTGTAAGCGTGACCAGAAACTTCATAAGAGATTAGTCAATACTGTTGAGCCGCCAGTTCCTCGCTATCTACGTTGGTCTGAGCAGCCCATCGTGTGGAGTCGGCAAGATCATCCACTCCGGATTGATAATCCGGGTCATTTGGCTTTGGTGGTTGCACCGCAGGTTAAAGGGTATAATTTTACCAAGGTACTCATGGACGGAGGGAGCAGCATCAATATCCTTTATTATGAAACTTTTCGTCGCGTGGGGTTGACTGATAAAAATCTTAAGCCGTCAAACACTGTTTTCCATGGCGTGGTGCCTGGTAAGTCATCATATCCAGTCGGTACGATAGCTCTAGAAGTTTTTTTGGAGATGATCATGACTCTAGGTCAGAAACATTGACCTTTGAAGTGGTCAAGATCCACAACCCATATCACACTCTGTTTGGACGGTCGGCTTACACCAAGTTCATGGCGCGGCTGTGTTACGTGTATCTGCGGCTCAAGATACCGGGTCACAAAGGAACTGTTACAGTGCATGGGAGCCGTAAGATAGCTCTAGAGTGTGAAGAGGGGGATGCGGCTTACGCTGAGTCAGTTTGTGCAATAGAGGAGTTGAAATTTTACAAGGACAATGTTGACCCGACAAATATGGCGTCTTTGAAAAAGCCAACCATAGAGCATGATCTGGTGTTAAAGTTTAAGTCGACAGATGATACCAAGATGGTTGATTTTGTTCCTGGCGACTCATCCAAGCAGTTCAGCATCAGTGCTAATCTGGATCCGAAATAGGAAAGCGCGCTCGTCGAGTTCATTCGTGAGAACCGGGACATCTTTGCATGGAAGCCTTCAGACATGCCGGGTGTACCGAGAGAACTCGCTGAGCACACTCTTAATATTGATCCAAAGTTTAAGCCGGTCAAACAGTTTCTTCGTCGTTTTAACAAGGAGAGACGGAAGGCCATTGGAGAGGAAGTAGCCCGGCTCTTGGCAGCTGGGTTTATCATTGAAGTTTTCCATCCTTAGTGGTTAGCTAACCCGGTGCTGGTACTTCAGAAAAACGGCACTTGGCGTATGTGTGTGGACTACACGGATTTGAATAAGGCTTGTCCGGCTGACCCTTTTGCTCTCCCTCGTATTGATCAGATTATTGATGCTACGGTGGGTTGTGAGCGTTTGAGTTTTTTGGATGCTTATTCTGGTTATCATCAGATCAAGATGGCAGTTAAGGACCAGGAGAAGACAACTTTCATAACTCCCTTCGGAGCCTTATGCTATGTCTCTATGCCTTTTGGGCTCAAGAGTGCCCAGGCGACTTATCAGAGGTGTGTGCAAAATTGCCTTCATAACCAAATTGGGCGTAATGTTCATGCCTATGTGGATGATATTGTGGTGAAATCCAGAGAAAAAGAGACACTGATAGATGATTTGAAGGGAACCTTTGATAATCTCTGGGTTTACAAGATGATTCTTAACCCGGCCAAGTGTGTTTTTGGTGTGCCGGCAGGCAAGCTCCTGGGCGTTTTGGTGTCTAACAGGGGAATTGAAGCTAATCCGGAGAAGATCAAAGCTATCACCTCTCTAGCTAAGCCGGCGTGTATCAATGATGTGCAGCGTCTGGCGGGTCGTATTGCGGTGTTAAGCCGGTTCATAAGCCCGTTGGGGGAAAAGGCTATCCCTCTATATCAGATGATGAAAAAGACGGATAACTTTGTCTGAGTAATGTTGCTGATGCAGCATTTAAGGATTTGAAGAAGCAGCTGGTTGAGCCGCCAGTACTCGCATCCCCTATTGATGAGGAGCCTTTGTTGTTATATGTGGTTGCTAATAGCCGGGCCATCAGTGTTGCTATTGTGGTAGAAATAAAGGAGGCAGAAAGGAGTATCCGGTTCCAAGGCCAGTTTACTATATCAGTGAAGTGCTTATTGAGTCCAAGCAGAGGTATCCACACTGGCAGAAACTTGTATATGGGGTGTTCTTGGCTAGCCAGAAGCTTAAACATTATTTTTTGGGCCATCCCATTACCGTGGTCAGCTCTGCTCCTTTGGGAGATATCATCCAAAACAGAGAAGCAACTGGCCGGGTCGCTAAGTGGGCCACTGAGCTTGGGCCTCACGGGTTAAAATATGTGCCTCGCACGACCATCAAGTCTCAAGCACTGGTGGACTTCATCAACGATTGGACAGAGCTGCAGATGCCCGAGGAAAAGCCCGATAACACATATTGGACTATTCACTTTGATGGGTCGAGGAAATTGGAGGGCTCGGGGGCTGGAGTTATTCTTGCTTCCCCTCGAGGTGATAAATTTTGCTATGTTCTTCGTTTGATGTTTCCTTGTACTAACAATGCAGCTGAGTATGAGGCCTTACTCCATGGTCTTCGGATGGCTAAGGAGATGAACTTAAGCCAGGTTAGATGCTTCGGCGACTCATATTTGGTGGCTCAGCAAGTCTCTGGTGCTTGGGATTCTAAGGATTCACTCATGGCGGCTTAGCGGCGAGAGGTGGACGTTATTGCTGATCACTTCAAAGGTTATCAAGTTGAGCATGTTGATCGAAGGAAAAACGAAGCGGCAGAAGCTTTAAGCCGGCTGGGCTCTCAACGTAAGTCGGTGCCACCTAATGTCTTTCTTGACGTCTTGCATAACCCGTCAGTTAAGATTCCTACAAAGGAGGATTTGGCTATTCTTGACTCGGAGGCTTAGTTGGTGGCGGCTCTTCATGTAATCCCAGATTGGACAGTCCCTTACTTGGCCTATATGACTCGGGGTGAGTTACCTGAGGACGAAACCTTGGCCAAGCAGATAACCCGGCGGTCTAATTCAATGACAATTGTCAATGGAGAGTTACATCATCGCAGTGTCACAGGGGCGTTTCAGCGTTGTGTTTCTCCAGAAGAGGGCTGTGATATTTTACAAGAAATTCATGAAGGAGATTGTGGTCATCATGCCAGTTCAAAATCCTTTGTGGCTAAAGCTTTCCGTCATGGGTTTTATTGGCTAACAGCTCATGCTGATGCATAGGACCTCGTCAACAGGTGTGATGGATGTCAGAAATTTGCACGTTAAGCTCATGTGCCGGCTCAATAATTGAGGATGATTCCAATTAGTTGACCGTTCGCAGTTTGGGGGCTCGATATGGTTGGGCCTTTCAAAAGATCCAAGGATGAGAAGACCCACCTTTTGGTGGCGGTTGATAAGTTCACTAAGTGGGTAGAGGCAGAGCCGGTCAGTAAGTGTGATGTAGCAACAGCGGTTCAATTCATGAAGAAGGTGATCTTCCGTTTTGGCTTTCCACACAGCATTATAACAGACAATGGCACCAATATCTCTAAGGGTGCTATGGAAGAATTTTGTCAACGTGAGCATATCCGGCTTGATGTATCATCAGTAGCTCAGCCTCAATCCAACGGTCAAGGTGAGAGAGCAAACCAAGAGATCTTGAAAGGCATCAAACCCCAGCTTATGGTTCCCCTGCAGAGGATGTCGGGTTGTTGGGTGGAGGAGTTACCTTCCGTGTTATGGAGCATCAATACCACCCCAAACAGATCTATGGGATACACACCTTTTTTTCATTGTTTATGGAGCAGAGGCAGTTCTCCCTAGTGACATCCGTCATGACTCGCCTCGTCTGGCGGCTTATGTTGAAGCTGACAATGAAAGAGCATGTCAGGAAGCACTTGATCTGTTGGACGAGGAGCGTGACATAGCAGCAGCTCGCTCAGCGATTTACCAGCAAGATTTGCGCCGTTATCATAGCCACCGGGTTAAAACCAGAACTTTTCAAGAAGGCGACCTGGTGCTCCGGCTTATCCAGGATTAGACGGATATGCACTAGTTATCCCCACCTTGGGAAGGACCTTTTGTGGTTAGCAAGAACCTAAACAACGGATCATATTACCTTATCGATGTTCGAGACCACAAGGATTCACGCACGTCGGAGGAGGAGACCCGCTGGCCCTGGAATATTGCTTAGATTAGGCCATACTACACCTGAGCCACCGGCTCATCCAATGTACATATTTTGACAATGTATATATTATGATTAAAATAATAAATCCGGCATACCTGCTAAAGCAGGGCCTTTGTTGACTTTTCTCTCTAAATTAATGAGTCTTCGATTACTTGGGGGCTTCTGATTTATACATCAAAGTTATAATTGCCCTTTGATCCGGCTTATAAGCCATATACAAAAAACTTGGGACCAAAGAGAGTCTGTGGCAAAAGCACGACTCAAACATAGGTACCCCCTGAGCATAGCTCAAAATGTCACTTGGGGGCTCTTTTTTCTAAAGAATGAAGAGTTCATAACCTTGTGATAGGCTATAAAAGCCAGGCTTGGAAGCCAGGTGTATTCACCTAAAACCCCGAGTTATCCTGCCTGTATGCCAGATGCTTCTCCATCAGGTAATCCTGATTGACCCGCTGAACTCTTAACAGACAATCTTCTAAACAAGACCCTGATCGTTAAGGTTAAAACGCCGGTTTGTCATGAGAGGGCACGGTTTTACGGATAGCAAGGAGAAGCTCAGGCTGTAAAGCCGCCTTCCTTGAAACTTGGATAAATCGGACTGTGATGCACGATGCTGATCTAACCCCGCGTACTCCTGATAAGTCTATCTTTAAATAAGAACTGAACTTATCCGGGTTAAAATGTCGATTGGGTCAATGAGGGCCGGCTCACGGAAAGCGCGTACCTTCCAGTGGCTAATGCTAGTTTCATTGAAGAAGATATTTTGGCTTGGCGGCCTATGAAAGCCTCGGATTTTTTCTGTTGGTTTGATTTGAATGTCTTTTTTGAGATTTTTTCTTCTGTGACATCGTAATACGAGGTTGAAAAACAATAAGGCTTATAATGCCTTCTGAGTCATATATGACATTAACCGGTGTTTATTAACCCGACCTGGTTTTCGACTATAAGTCGCCAGTATAAAATAAAGGTAAAATATCTGGTGTTTAATGACCCGGCTTGGTTTTGTTCATAAGCCGGCAATCTCTGATAACTACCAGCATCCAAAGTCTTGGGTTATCGCCCTTACTACACTGGCTTGGTAAAATCAACAAGTGTGGTCAAATATCACATGTATGATATATTTTCATATATGATTATTATTTTGACCAGCCTTGGTTATAAATCATGATAAGTTCATGTTGCGGCATTATAACCCGTCCAGCGGTAAATCGCCAGGACACTTTTAAATGTTTTATGCAGGAACACATTCAAACTTGTTAATGTCATAAGGGATATATAGCACATCTTCACATAATGGATAAATGAGTGTTATAAGCAGCACATATATGGACGATGGCATAGCAGAGCAAGAAGTTTAAAGCTAGCCTATTACAAGGCGCTTGGAGCCCAAAAAGATAAACTATTTTTTCAGTCTCCCATACAGCGGATGATAAACCGGAGCGGATTCATGATTCTTGGCCCGGCTGACTTGATGGTTGCGCCTCATCCCTTGCCGGTTCGTCTTCCTCCACCATCTGGAAGTTGGGTTTGGACCAGTCAAAGCCATAAAGGGTGATACGTCTCCAACGTATCTATTATTTTTGATTGCTCCATGCTATATTATCTACTGTTTTGGGCAATATTGGGCTTTATTTTCCACTTTTATATTACTTTTGGGACTAACCTATTAACCAGAGGCCCAACCCAGATTTGTTGTTTTTTTGCCTATTTTAGTGTTTCGAAGAAAAGGAATATCAAACGAAGTCGAAACGGAACGAAATCAACTGGAGAAGTTATTCTTGGAAGGAAAGCAACCCAGGGAACTTAGAGTGCACGTCAGGGGAGACACGAGCTGCCCACGAGGGGGGGGGGCGCCCACCCCCCTAGGGCGCGCCCCCTGCCTCGTGGGGCCCCCGTGGCTCCTCCGACGTACTTCCTGCACCCATATATATCGTCGTACCCTAAAACTTCCAGAACAGACATTAGATCGGGAGTTCCGCCGCCAGAAGCCTCCGTAGCCACCAAAAGCCAATCTAGACCCATTCTGGCACCCTGCCGGAGGGGGCAATCCCTCTCCGGTGGCCATCTTCATCATCCCAGTGCTCTCCATGACGAGGAGGGAGTAGTTCTCCCTCGGGGCTGAGGGTATGTACCAGTAGCTATGTGTTTGATCTCTCTCTCTCTCTCTCTCTCTTGTGTTCTTGATTTGGCACGATCTTGATGTATAGCGAGCTTTGCTATTATATTTGGATCCTATGATGTTTCTTCCCCCCTCTACTCTCTTGTAATGGATTGAGTTTCCCCTTTGAAGTTATCTTATCAGATTGAGTCTTTAAAGATTTTAGAACACTTGATGTATGTCTTGCCGTGGATACCTGTGGTGACAATGGGATATCACGTGATTCACTTGATGTATGTTTTGGTGATCAACTTGCGGGTTCCGCCCATGAACCTATGCATAGGGGTTGGCACACGTTTTCGTCGTGATTCTCCGGTAGAAACTTTGGGGCACTCTTTGAGGTCCTTTGTGTTGGTTGAATAGATGAATCTGAGATTGTGTGACGCATATCGTATAATCATACCCATGGATACTTGAGGTGACATTGGAGTATCTAGGTGACATTAGGGTTTTGGTTGATTTGTGTCTTAAGGTGTTATTCTAGTACAAACTCTAGGGCTGTTTGTGACACTTATAGGAATAGCCCAACGGATTGATTGGAAAGAATAACTTTGAAGTGGTTTCGTACCCTACCATAATCTCTTCGCTCGTTCTCCGCTATTAGTGACTTTGGAGTGACTCTTTGTTGCATGTTGAGGGAAATTTATGTGATCCAATTATGTTATTATTGTTGAGGGAACTTACACTAGCGAAAGTATGAACCCTAGGCCTTATTTCCTATCATTGCAATACCGTTTACACTCACTTTTATCATTCGTTACCTTGCTGTTTTTATATTTTCAGATTACAAAAACTATTATCTACCATCCATATACCACTTGTATCACCATCTCTTCGCCGAACTAGTGCTCCTATACAATTTACCATTGTATTGGGTGTGTTGGGGACACAAGAGATTCTTTGTTATTTGGTTGCAGGGTTGCTTGAGAGAGACCATCTTCATCCTACGCCTCCTACGGATTGATAAACCTTAGGTCATCCACTTGAGGGAAATTTTCTACTGTCCTACAAACCTCTGCACTTGGAGGCCCAACAACGTCTACAAGAACAAGATTGTGTAGTAGACATCAAGCTCTTTTCTGGCGCCATTGCCAGGGAGGTTAGCGCTTGAAGGTATATCTTTAGATCTTGCAATCGAGTCTTTTAGTTTCTTGTTTTATCACTAGTTTAGTTTATAAAAGAAAACTACAAAAAAATGGAATTGAGTTTGTCTCATACGCTTCATCTTTTTAATATCTTTCGTGAGTATGATAGAAAGGATAATTGTGCTCGAGTGCTAGAAGAAGAAATCTATAAAATGTTTGGCACTCAATATTTGAATGATGAGCATGATTGCAATGTTGTTAGTATGAATTCTTTGAATATCCATGATGCTAATGATATGCAAAGCCACAAGCTTGGGGAAGCTATGTTTGATGAAGATGATATTTTTTGTCCCCCAAGTTTTGATGAGCAAATTTATTATGATGAAAGCATGCCTCCTATCTATGATGATTATTGTGATGACACATATGCTTTAAACAATTATGATAACCATGAAACTTGTCATCTTGATCTTAATTTTCAATCACATGATAGTTATTTTGTTGAGTTTGCTCCCACTATTATTCATGAGAAGAATTTTGTTTGTGTGGAGAGTAGTAAATTTTCTATGCTTGTAGATCATGAAAAGAATGATTTAGGTGCTGGTTATATTGTTGAATTCATTCATGATGCTACTGAAAATTATTATGATGGAGGAACATATGCTTGTAGGAATTGCAATAATATCAAGTTTTCTCTCTATGTGCTTAAAGTTTTGAAGTTATGCTTGTTTTACCTTCCTATGCAAGTTGATTCTTGTTCCCACAAGTTGTTTGCTCACAAAATCCCTATGCATAGGAAGTGGGTTAGACTTAAATGTGCTAGTCATATTCTTCATGATGCTCTCTTTATGTTTCAATTCTTATCTTTTATGTGAGCATCGTTGAAATCATCATGCCTAGCTAGGGGCGTTAAACGATAGCGCTTGTTGGGAGGCAACCCAATTTTATTTTTGTTCCTTACTTTTTGATCCTGTTTAGTAATAAATAATTCATCTAGCCTCTGTTTAGATGTGGTTTTAGTTGTTTAATTAGTGTTTGTGCCAAGTAGAACCTTTGGGAAGACTTGGGGGAAAGTCTTGTTGATCATGCTGTAAAAAACCGAAACTTTAGCGCTCACGAGAATTGCTGCCATTTTTATTTGGAGAGCGATATTTAGTTAATTATTTTTCCAGATGATTAATATATAAATTCTTCAGGTCTATAAATTTATTTGAGAATTTTATGAGTTCCAGAAGTATACGTTTGATTCAGATTACTACAGACTGTTCTGTTTTTGACAGATTCTGTTTTCTATGTGTTGTTTGCTTATTTTGATGAATCTATGAGTAGTATCAGAACGTATGAACCATAGAGAAGTTGGAATACGGTAGGTTTAACACCAATATAAATAAAGAATGAGTTCATTACAGTACCTTGAAGTGGTGATTTACTTTCTTATACTAACGGAGCTTATGAGTTTTCTGTTAAGTTTTGTGTTGTGAAGTTTTCAAGTTTTGGGTAAGGATTCGATGGACTATGGAATAGGAGTGTTAAGAACCTAATCTTGGGGATGCCCAAGGCACCCCAAGGTAATATTCAAGGACAACCAAGAGCCTAAGCTTGGGGATGCCCCGGAAGGCATCCCCTCTTTCGTCTACTTCCATCGGTAACTTTACTTGGAGGTATATTTTTATTTACCACATGATATGTGTTTTGCTTGGAGCGTCAATTTATTTTGTTAGGATTTTCTTGCTGTTATTTAGAACAATGTTTTGCATCTTTTATTTCAATAAAAGTGGCATTGATAGCCTTTACTATGCCTATTTTAGAAGTCCACATGTTGCTGTTTGAAAACAGAAAGTTTACCGCTGTTACAATAATTCCCTAGAAAAGTTAGAATGTGATAAAATGTTGAAACCTTTTGCATATTAAGCTCTGATAAATTTACTACAGTGAGAATTTTCTTTCATAATTTTTGGAGCTAGGGAAGTATGGATGTTGCAGCAATCTTTACAGACTATCCTGTTTAGGCAGATTGCTATTATGTTTGCATTGTTTGCATATGTTTGCTACAGTAGAGTATGATAAGGTTTTTGCAATGGTTTATACTAACTTATCTCACGAGTCCTTGTTGAGTTTTGTGTGGATGAAGCTTTTGAGATTTAGGGAGACTGTGATATGAGAGGAATTAAGGAGACACAAAAGCTCAAGCTTGGGGATGCCCAAGGCACCCCAAGATAATATTTCAAGAAGTCTCAAGCGTCTAAGCTTGGGGATGCCCCGGTTGGCATCCCACATTTCTTCTTCAACAATTATCGGTTAGTATCGGTTGATCCTAAGTTTTTGCTTCTTCACATGATGTTTGCTATTCTTAGATGTCATTTTATTTTGCTTTGCTTGCTGTTTGAATAGAATACCAAGATCTGAAATTATTAAATGTTAGAGAGTCTTCACATAGTTGCATAATTATTCGACTACTCATTGATCTTCACTTATATCTTTCGGAGTAGTTTGTCGTTTGCTCTAGTGCTTCACTTATATCTTTTTAGAGCACGGTGGTAGTTTCATTTTATAGAAATAGATGAACTCTCATGCTTCACTTATATTATTTTGAGAGTCTTAAATAGCATGGTAATTTACTTAAAATCCTAATATGCTAGGTATACAAGATTAATAATAAAATTCTCTTATGAGTGTTTTGAATACTAAGAGAAGTTTGATGCTTGATGATTGTTTTGAGATATGGAGGTAATAATATCAAAGTCATGCTAGTTGAGTAGTTGTGAAATTGAGAAATACTTGTGTTGAAGTTTGCAAGTCCCGTAGCATGCACGTATGGTAAACGTTATGCAACAAATTTGAAACATGAGGTGTTATTTGATTGTCCTCCTTATGAGTGGCGGTCGGGGATGAGCGATGGTCTTTTCCTACCAATCTATCCCCCTAGGAGCATGCGCGTAGTGCTGAGGTTTTTGACGACTTGTGGATTTTTGCAATAAGTATGTGAGTTCTTTATGACTAATGTTGAGTCCATGGATTATACACACTCTCACCCTTCCATCTTTGCTAGCCTCCTCGATACCGTGCATTGCCCTTTCTCACATTTAGAGTTGGCGCAAACTTCGCCGGTGCATCCAAACCCCGTGATATGATACGCTCTATCACACATAAACCTCCTTATATCTTCCTCAAAACATCCACCATACCTACCTATTATGGCATTTCCTTAGCCATTCCGAGATATATTGCCATGCAACTTTCCACCATTCCGTTTATTATGACACATTCATCATTGTCATATTGCTTAGCATGATCATGTAGTTGACATAGTATTTGTGGCAAAGCCACCGTTCATAATTCTTTCATACATGTCACTCTTGATTCATTGCATATCCCGGTACACCACCGGAGGCATTCATATAGAGTCATACTTTGTTCTAGTATCGAGTTGTAATCATTGAGTTGTAAATAGATAGAAGTGTGATGATCATCATTCAATAGAGCATTGTCCCAAAAAAAAGAGAAAAGAGAAAGGCCAAAGAAAAAAAGAAGGCCCAAAAAAAGGGGCAATGCTACTATCCTTTTTTCCACACTTGTTCTTCAAAGTAGCACCATGATATAGCGAGTCTCATATATTGTGCTTCAAAGTAGCACCATGTTCTTCATACAGAGAGTCTCATATGTTGTCACTTTCATATACTAGTGGGAATTTTTCATTATAGAACTTGGCTTGTATATTCCAACAATGGGCCTCCTCAAGTGCCCTAGGTCTTCGTGAGCAAGCAAGTTGGATGCACACCCACTTAGTTTCTTTTGTTGAGCTTTCATACATTTATAGCTCTAGTGCATCCGTTGCATGGCAATCCCTACTCCTCGCATTAACATCAATCGATGGGCATCTCCATAGCCCATTGATTAGCCTCGTTGATGTGAGACTTGCTCCTTTTTGTCTTCTCCACAAAACCTCCATTATCATTATTATATTCCACCCATAGTGCTATATCCATGGCTCACACTCATGTATTGCGTGAAAGTTTATAAGTTTGAGATTACTAGAGTATGAAACAATTGCTTGGCTTGTCATCGGGGTTGTGCATGATGATAGCATTCTTGTGTGAAGAAAATGGAGCATGACTAAACTATATGATTTTGTAGGGATGAACTTTCTTTGGCCATGTTATTTTGAGAAGACATAATTGCTTAGTTAGTATGCCTGAAGTATTATTACTTTTATGTCAATATGAACTTTTGTCTTGAATCTTTCGGATCTGAATATTCATATCACAAGTAGGAAGAATTACATTGAAATTATGCCAACTAGCATTCCACATCAAAAATTATCTTTTTTATCATTTACCTACTCAAGGACGAGCAGGAATTAAGCTTGGGGATGCTTGATACGTCTCCAATGTATCTATAATTTTTTATTGCTCCATGCTATATTATCTACTGTTTTGGGCAATATTGGGCTTTATTTTCCACTTTTATATTACTTTTGGGACTAACCTATTAACCGGAGGCCCAGCCCAGATTTGTTGTTTTTTTTGCCTATTTCAGTGTTTCGAAGAAAAGGAATATCAAATGAAGTTAACACGGAACGAAATCAACTGGAGAAGTTATTCTTGGAAGGAAAGCAACCCAGGGAACTTGGAGTGCATGTCAGGGGAGACACGGGCTGCCCACGAGGGTGGGGTGCGCGCCCACCCCCTAGGGCGTGCCCCCCTACCTCATGGGGCCCCCGTGGCTCCTCCGACGTACTTCCTACACCCATATATATCGTCGTACCCTAAAACTTCCAGAACAGACATTAGATCAGGAGTTCCGCCGCCAGAAGCCTCCGTAGCCACCGAAAGCCAATCTAGACCCGTTCTGGCACCCTGCCAGAGGGGGCAATCCCTCTCCGGTGGCCATCTTCATCATCCCGATGCTCTCCATGATGAGGAGGGAGTAGTTCTCCCTCGGGGCTGAGGGTATGTACCAGTAGCTATGTGTTTCATCTCTCTCTCTCTCTCTCTCTCTCGTGTTCTTGATTTGGCACGATCTTGATGTATTGCGAGCTTTGCTATTATATTTGGATCCTATGTTGTTTCTTCCCCCCTCTACTCTCTTGTAATGGATTGAGTTTCCCCTTTGAAGTTATCTTATCGGATTGAGTCTTTAAAGATTTTAGAACACTTGATGTATGTCTTGCCGTGGATATCTGTGGTGACAATGGGATATCACGTGATTCACTTGATGTATGTTTTGGTGATCAACTTGCGGGTTCCGCCCATGAACCTATGCATAGGGGTTGGCACACGTTTTCGTCGTGATTCTCCGATAGAAACTTTGGGGCACTCTTTGAGGTCCTTTGTGTTGGTTGAATAGATGAATCTGAGATTGTGTGACACATATCGTATAATCATACCCACGGATACTTGAGGTGACATTGGAGTATCTAGGTGACATTAGGGTTTTGGTTGATTTGTGTCTTAAGGTGTTATTCTAGTAAGAACTCTAGGGCTGTTTGTGACACTCATAGGAATATCCCAACGGATTGATTGGAAAGAATAACTTTGAGGTGGTTTCGTACCCTAACATAATCTCTTCGTTCGTTCTCCGCTATTAGTGTCTTTGGCTCTTTGTTGCATGTTGAGGGAAAGTTATGTGATCCAATTATGTTAGTATTGTTGAGGGAACTTACACTAGCTAAAGTATGAACCCTAGGCCTTATTTCCTATCATTGCAATACCGTTTACGCTCACTTTTATCATTCGTTACCTTGCTGTTTTTATATTTTTCAGATTACAAAAACTATTATCTACCATCCATATACCACTTGTATCACCATCTCTTCACCGAACTAGTGCACCTATACAATTTACCATTGTATTGGGTGTGTTGGGGACACAAGAGACTCTTTGTTATTTGGTTGTAGGGTTGCTTGAGAGAGACCATCTTCATCCTACGCCTCCTACGGATTGATAAACCTTAGGTCATCCACTTGAGGGAAATTTGCTACTGTCCTACAAACATCTACACTTGGAGGCCCAACAACGTCTACAAGAAGAAGGTTGTGTAGTAGACATCAAAGGGCGACGAATTCAGCCTCATCATCAATCAGACCAGACGGGTCAATCTCAGGGGCTAAAGTGTGCTTACGAATCGGCGGGATTAAGTCCATCACTTTATATGAAGGAGTCGCCATCTTCTTATTATCTGCATCAAAACCCGACTGATACTTGGTGAGGTTTGTTTCTTCACCAATGATGGTAGCACGAGGGTGAATTTCCTTGACACAAGCAGCAAAATCTTCTTGGTCGAAAGGTGTTCCATCTTCTTTGAGGCTGGGGTATCCACTGGCTACGTCCGCCGGGTCTAATTCTGGTACCCAGGCTTTGGCACGACTTAAAGTTGTCACAGCTCCGTCTCTAGCACACGATCACTTGATTTTTTGGAACCGAGCGGGCAAGATGGATAGCTTCTTCAAGATGTCACTTAATAGAGTCGGCCCTTGATTCACGGGGGAGATAGTGGCAAGAGTCCGTTGAGCTCCGGTGTACAATTGTTCAACCTGCGTGTAAACCACCTTCAGCTTTACCACAATATCTCGACTTAGATTGTTGCTCCTGGGACCAGTAAAATTTACACAATGAGTTAGGTGGCGTCTTATAATGGAAAATACTCACTTTGAGTATGTAACAAGGTGATTTACCGAAGATTGCAGAAACCATCCGAGGCACACGGTTCTTTAAACCGGTGAGTTCAGCGGTAACCTCTTCCAAAGCCGCCTCAGCCTTCTCAGCACGCTGCGTCAAGGCAATCTTCTCATTGGCCCAAGCCTCTTTCTCCGCAGTAAAACTGGTCTTCAGTTTTTCTATTTTAGACACACTCAACTGGAATTTGGATTCAGCTTTCTTTGTTTCAATCTCTTGGGTCGCCAGCCGGGTCTTGGCTTCAGACAACTGGGATTCCAGTTTTGCGGTCGCAGCCTGCATACAGCATAAGGTTGTTCAGTTTCATGGCAGATTATAAAAAATAAGTTCCAAGTGCTTTGCAAACAATAACACTTGGCACTTGGGGGCTAATGTCTGTCAGCGCAAATTTTTCAAAGGAAACGGCTCTTTCTAAAAAGTCCCAAGTGTTTTTAACCCCTTTAAGCTAACCTCAATGCGATGGCTCCATGACTAAGTCCTCACACTAGGACATCTTCCGTGACAATTCCACGACAATAATGGTGTGTCCGAACGTCGTAATCGTACTTTACTAGATATGGTGCAATCTATGACATCTCTCACTGATTTATCGCTATCGTTTTGGGGTTACGCTTTAGAGACAGTTGCATTCATGTTAAATCGGGCACCATCTAAATCCATCGAGACGACACCTTATGAACTGTGGTTTGGCAAGAAATCCAAGTTGCCATTTCTTAAAGTTTGGGGCTGCGATGCTTATGTGAAAAAGCTTCAACCTGATAAGCTCGAACCCAAATCGGAGAAATGCGTCTTCATAGGATACTCAAAGGAGACTGTTGGGTACACCTTCTATCACAGATCCAAAGGTAAGATATTTGTTGCTAAGAATGGATCCTTTCTAGAGAAGGAGTTTCTCTCAAAAGAAGTGAGTGGGAGGAAGGTAGAACTTGACGAGGTAATTGTACTTTCTCCCTTATTGGAAGGTAGTTCATCACTGAAATCAGTTTCAGTGATTCCTACACCAGTAAGTGAGGAAGCTAATGATGATGATCATGAAACTTCTGATCAAGTTACTACCGAACCTTGTAGGTTAACGAGAGTAAGATCCGCACCAGAGTGGTACGGTAATCCTGTTCTGGAAGTCATGTTACTTGACCATGACGAACCTACGAACTACGAGGAAGCGATGATGAGCCCAGATTCCACAAAATGGCTTGAGGCCATGAAATCTGAGATGGGATCCATGTATGAGAACAAAGTATGGACTTTGGTTGACTTGCCCGATGATCGGTGGGCCATAGAGAATAAATGGATCTTCAATAAGAAGACTGACACTAACGGTAATGTTACTGTCTACAAAGCTTGACTTGTTGCAAAAGGTTTTCGACAAGTTCAAGGAGTTGTCTATGATGAACCTTCTCACCCGTAGCGATGCTTAAGTCTGTCCGAATCATGTTAGCAATTGTCGCATTTTATGATTATGAAATTTGGCAAATGGATGTCAAAACTGCATTCCTTGATGGATACCTTAAAGAAGAGTTGTATATGATGCAACCAGAAGGTTTTGTCGATCCAAAAGGTGCTAACAAAGTGTGCAAGCTCCAGCGATCCATTTATGGACTGGTGCAAGCCTCTCGAAGTTGGAATATACGCTTTGATAGTGTGATCAAAGCATATGGTTTTGTATAGACTTTTTGAGAAGCCTGTATTTAGAAGAAAGTGAGTGGGAGCTCCATAGCATTTCTGATATTATATGTAGATGACATATTGTTGATCGAAAATGATACTGGATTTCTGAATAGCATAAAAGGATACTTGAATAAGAATTTTTCAATGAAAGACCTCCGTGAAGCTGCTTATATATTGGGCATCAAGATCTATAGAGATAGATCAAGACGCTTGATTGGACTTTCACAAATCACATACCTTGATAAAGTTTTGAAGAAGTTCAAAATGGATCAGGCAAAGAAAGAGTTCTTGCCTGTATTACAAGGTGTGAAGTTGAGTCAGACTCAATGACCGACCACTGCAGAAGATAGAGAGAAAATGAAAGGTGTTCCTTATGCTTCAGCAATAGGCTCTATCATGTATGCAATGTTGTGTACCAGACCTGATGTGTGCCTTGCTATAAGTTTAGCAGGGAGGTACCAAAGTAATCCAGGAGTGGATCACTGGACAGCGGTCAAGACCATCCTGAAATACCTGAAAAGGACTAAGGATATGTTTCTCGTATATGGAGGCGACAAAGAGCTCGTCATAAACGGTTACGTCGATGCAAGCTTTGACACTGATCCGGATGACTCTAAGTCACAAACCGGATATGTGTTTTTATTAAATGGTGGAGCTATCAGTTGGTACAGTTCCAAGCAGAGCGTCGTGGCGGGATCTATGTTTGAAGCGGAATACATAGCTACTTCGGAAGCAGCAAATGAAGGAGTCTGGATGAAGGAGTTCATATCCGATCTACGTGTCATACCTAGTGCATCGGGTAGAATGGAAATCTTTTGTGACAATATCGGAGCAATTGCCTTGGCAAAGCAATCCAGATTTCACAAGAGAACAAAGCACATCAAGAGACACTTCAATTCCATCCGCGATCAAGTCAAGGAGGGAGACATAGAGATTTGCAAGATACATACGGATCTGAATATTGCACACCCATTAACTAAGCCTCCCTCACGAGCAAAACATGATCAGCACCAAGACTCCATGGGTGTTAGAATCTGTAGCGACCAGACCTCAGACGGTCCAATCTTTGTGCTCAGGTGTCATCCCTGGATCAGTAATGCTGACACCACATAGTACTTGAAGGATTTATAATAGAGTAGCAATCACACACTTATTACATCGAATGTCTCAAAAGAGAACTTATTACAATAACATGGCTTAAGGCCATCTAATGCGATAACAGCGGAAGGCTTGGAAGATAAAGTGAGTCCATCAACTCCAACGGCATAGCTGAGCTGCACGGCAACGACCTAACGAACCTTACTCCTCATCTGAAAATTTTGCAACATAATACGTTGCAGCCCGAAAACGGGTCAGCACATGGAATATGCTGGCAGTATAACACAGTAGAGCAAGAACAGAATAATTCTATCACTACATGCATATATGGCTGGTGGAAAGCTGTATGGTTATAGTTTTTGCGAAAAGCCAATTTTTCCCTACAACAAAGAATAGATTTTAATTTAACTATCATGGTGGTTGAAACATCATTGAGAAGGTACCCCCAACTCAATCCCAATTAAAGTGATTAACAACCCAACAATATTAATTAAACATGGTGAGATACATGCGATAACTCAAGTACTAGATACTCAAGAATTGTCCATAACCGGGGACACGGCTAACCATGATTAGATTGTACACTCTGCAGAGGTTTGCGCACTTTTCCCCACAAGACTCGAATCGCCTCCGTTGGATTTCTCGCACTACATGGTGTTTGAGAAACGGATGACCGAGACACAGTCTTTCAGAAACATTAACTCTCTACTCCGGGCAGACCATACCAAACCTACAAAACCCACTACCTGCTGATCCACCTCTTCAAGAGCTTCACGTAACTTACTCAACTATGCTAGAGCCCATAATAGCTTGTGGCTGCACACGGAAGTTTCTAGCATGAATCATCTCAGTTCCCTTTGAGCCTGGGTGGCGGTCCATAGGAAGATCACACGGGTACCCCGGGATTTCCAAAAATAAAAACAGACAACACTGGGTTCCCCAGGTGCCTCAATCCACCCAGTTGTTTGATTAAGTTGCCACCTTAAGTTGAACCATTAATTAAGAATCTCACATCTGTCGTGGATTTCACTCAAACCCGAATCACATCTACGAGCATAGCATGTCAATATAAGCAATACGTAGAAGTAACTCCCAAGGGTTTGAATATAACAGGGCAATAGGTTCTACCTCAGCAACTACTTCCCAACCCACAAGTTAATGACATCCTAATCATGCAATGTTTGAGGATTGGAACTAATGCACAAAAACTGGGTTTGGAAAGAGTATGATCAATGTGTTACTTGCCTTGCTGACGATCCGCGAATCCTAGAGACTCGTAGTAACACGCTTCGCACTCTGGAAATTCTATCGCAAGCAAACAATAACATACATAAGTAACAAGCAATGATGCACAAGCAAAACTCAAATAAGAGAGGTTGACCAGAAAGTTCAACTTAAGAACTCTGGTTTGCAAAAAGAATCGAATCGAACAAAGCAACAAAACTCAACCGGCGAACGAAAGAAACTTCGTTTACTAATCTGAACTTAGGTCAAATTTTTACAGTAGCAAAAACTTGTTTGAGTTAATTAACCGGAAAGAGGGTTTCGAGACGAAACTCCAGGCGCTTGAATCGCCTGATTCCGATAAACGAGCGAAAAGATAAACAAAAACTGAAATCGGATCACAAATCACGATCAGAAAAATCGGGGAATAAATCTGAAAAAGAAAAACGAAGAACATGTTAACAAATGAACGTTCGTTATCTGGATCTAGACGAAGAACATGTTTGTTAAAAACGAACGAACAAGCGAACGCTCGCTAATTAAATAAACCGGAGAAAAACCGAAACAGAAAAAGAAAACTAGGGTTTTCTAAAAAAACCCCGAACGATATTCTTTGGAAAACCGGGGCGGCGGGGCGGCTACCTCGGGTCGGCTCCGGCGGGGCTCCGGCGCTGCGGCGGGGCTGCGTGGGGTGCGGGCCTGCGGCGGCGTGCGGTGGCGGCTCCAGCGCGGCGCGGGCGGCGGCAAGCGCCGGCGGCAGGGCGGCGGCTGCGGGCGGCGGTGGGCTGGGTCTCCAGGGGGGGCTCCGGCGGGGTTATAAAGAGCGGGGGGGGGGAGGGGGCGGCCAACTTGGGGAAGGGGGCGGCCTCGGGAGGCGTGTCCGCCCTGGACATGGCGGCGGCGGCGGCTCCGATCGGGACTCCGGTCCCTATCCGGCTGGGGAGGCGGTGGCGTGGGCGGGCCGGCCTGGCTGGGCTTCGGCCCAGTTGGGCGCGCAGTATTTTTTTAAAAAAATAATTCCGCCGACATAAATAAAATCCTAGAAAAAATAAATAAAAATATAAAAGTGCCAAAACAAATTTTCACTGCCTAAATAAAATATTTAGGACGAGGTGAACATTTTCTTGGCTCTAAAATGAAATTTTAAAAACGTGCAATTTTTCTAATGCAAATAAAATTCGAATAAAACCAAATAAAATCCAATAAATGATTTTAATATTTTTCCTCCAACATTTCAATTAGTTTGGGGAAGTCATATTATGTCCACTCCTTTGATTTAATATGAAATATTTTTCGGAGAGAAAAATTATTAAAATCAAAATCCTCGTTTCATTATTTGATAAAAATCAAATATGAAAACCAGGAAAATCCCCAACTCTCTCTGTGGGTCCTTGAGTTGCTTAGGATTTCGAGGATTGAGGAACGGAAATGCAATAAATCATGATATGCATGGATGATCTATGTATAACATTCCAAATTGAAAATTTGGGATGTTACAAACCTACCCCCCTTAAGATGAATCTCACCCTCGAGATTCGGGTTGGCTAGAAAATAGGTATGGGTGGTCCTTGTGGAGATCATCCTCTCGTTCCCAGGTGGCTTCATCTTCGGTATGGTGGCTCCACTGAACTTTGCAAAACTTGATAACCTTACTGCGGGTGACTCTGCTGGCAAACTCAAGAATCTTAACTGGCTTCTCCTCGTAAGTCAAATCACTGTCCAACTGAATCGCCTCCAAGGGTACTGTATCTCTTAATGGTATATCAGCCATCTCAGCATGACACTTCTTTAGCTGTGAAACGTGGAACACATCGTGGACTCCTGACAATCCCTCAGGTAGCTCCAACTTGTAGGCAACTTCTCCCATCCGTTCCAAAATGCGATACGGTCCTACAAATCTCGGGGCTAACTTTCCTTTAACTCCAAAACGTTTCACTCCACGCAAGGGCGATACTCGCAGATATGCTCTATCTCCAATCTCGTAGGTTACCTCCTTGCGTTTTGAGTCTGCATAACTCTTCTGCCTGGACTGGGCAATCTTCAGTCGGTCTCGGATCAGTTTTACCTTCTCCTCAGACTCCTTGATCAAGTCTGGTCCAAACAACTGTCGGTCTCCTACCTCGTCCCACATCAACGGTGTTCTGCACCTGCGTCCATACAGGGCTTCAAACGGTGCCATCTTCAAACTGGCTTGGTAGCTATTGTTGTATGAGAACTCTGCATACGGCAAATTGTCATCCCAACTAGATCCATAATCTAGCGCACAGGCTCTCAACATGTCCTCCAAAATTTGATTGACTCTCTCGGTCTGTCCATCTGTCTGCGGGTGAAACGCTGTACTGAACTCCAATCTCGTTCCCAAAGTCTGGTGTAACTGATGCCAAAACTTTGAAGTAAACTGTGTTCCTCGATCTGATACGATGGTCCTCGGAACTCCATGCAGACATACGATCCTGGACATATAGATCTTGGCCAACTTTGCACTTGTATAGGTGGTTTTCACTGGGATGAAGTGAGCTACTTTGGTCAAACGATCAACTACTACCCATATGGAATCATATCCTGCTTTAGTCCTGGGTAATCCGGTGATAAAGTCCATGCCAAGTTTATCCCACTTCCATTCGGGTATCGGCATAGGCTGTAACAGTCCTGCTGGCTTCTGATGCTCTGCCTTGACTCTCTGACATACATCACATACGGCTACATACTCGGCAATATCCTTCTTCATACCAATCCACCAGAAACGTTCCTTCAAATCCAAATACATCTTGGTGTTTCCGGGGTGTATCGAGTATGGTGAGTCATGAGCCTCTTGAAGTATTAACTTTCTGACCTCCTGATTATTGGGCACGTAAATTCGGTCCTCAAACCATAGGGTATCGTGCTCATCCTCACGAAAACCTTTGGCCTTTCCTTTGCCCATCTTCTCCTTTATCTCGGCAATCTCTTTGTCATCCTTCTGAGCTTCCCGAATCTTGTCCAGCAATGTCGACTGAACCTCCATTGTGGCAATGAACCCTCTAGGTACAATCTCTAATCGAAGTTCCATGATGTCCTCTGCTAACTCCTTCGGCAGTCCTTTACTTTCGAGGATATTAGCATAACTTTTCCGACTCAAGGCGTCTGCTACGACATTGGCCTTTCCCGGATGATAGTGTAGCTTCATGTCATAATCCTTTATAAGCTCCAACCATCTCCTCTGTCTAAGGTTCAGCTCCTTCTGGGTGAAGATGTACTTCAAACTCTTGTGATCCGTGTACACATCACAACGGTTTCCAATAAGATAGTGTCTCCAAGTCTTCAATGCATGCACTACGGCTGCTAGCTCCAAATCATGCGTGGCATAATTCAGCTCATGAGGTTTTAGTTGTCGTGAGGCATACGAAACAACTCTTCCGTCCTGCATAAGCACACATCCAAGTCCTAAGCGAGAGGCGTCGCAATACACTTGGAACTCCTTATGTATATCTGGCAGTACTAGCACTGGGGCTGTAGTCAAACGTTTCTTCAACTCCTGGAAACTTGCTTCACAATCTTCTGTCCATTTAAACTTGGTATCCTTCTTTAACAGTTCAGTCATTGGCTTTGCAATCTTGGAAAAATTCTCAATGAATCTCCGGTAGTATCCTGCGAGTCCAAGAAAACTGCGGATCTCGCTAACTGAGGTGGGTGCCAACCATTCAGTGACTGACTGAACCTTGCTGGGGTCTACTGCTATACCTTCTCCTGATATAACATGTCCAAGGAATCCGACTTCCTTCAGCCAAAACTCGCATTTGCTAAACTTAGCATACAACTGGTGTTCCCTGAGCTTCTCGAGAACTAAACGCAAATGCTCCTTGTGCTCCTCTTCGTTCTTCGAGTATACCATGATATCATCAATAAATACCACAACAAACTTGTCCAAATACTCCATGAACACCTTGTTCATCATGCTCATGAAATAGGCAGGGGCGTTAGTCAGTCCAAACGACATGACCGTATACTCGTATAATCCATATCGCGTTGTGAATGCCGTCTTTGGTATGTCCTTCTCTCGTATCTTCAACTGATGATACCCCGATCGTAAATCGATCTTTGAGAACACTTTAGCTCCTTGCAATTGATCAAACAGATCGTTGATCATCGGCAGTGGGTACTTGTTCTTTATCGTCACTTCATTCAAGGCTCGATAATCAACAACCATCCTTAGGGATTTATCCTTCTTCTCAACCAAAAGTACTGGGGCTCCCCAAGGTGATGAACTTCTTCGGATGTATCCTTTCTCCAATAACTCCTTGATCTGTTTCTTAATTTCCTCCAGGTCATTTGCAGGCATCCGATAGGGTCTCTTGGATATTGGTCCTGTCCCTGGCAACAGTTCTATCAAAAACTCAATGTCTCTGTCCGGTGGCATGCCTGGTAATTCCTCCGGGAAAACATCCGGGTAATCCTTTACTACCGGCACTTCCTCCTGAACAACTCCCGTAAGGGCATTCACTTGGCTCCTCCTAGGCACATGCCTAGACACATACTTAATCCTTTTTCCCTCCGGGGTGGTGAGATAAATCGACTTACTAGCACAGTCAATGCTTCCTCCATACTTTGACATCCAGTCCATACCCAATATCACATCCAATCCTTGCGACTCTAAGATAATTAGGTCGGATGGAAACACATGTGTGCCAATGGTTAAGGGTATCTGGTCACACCATCGGCTAGCCATATACTCTGCTCCGGGTGAACTCACTAAAAGAGGGGTCCTAAGGGTTTGGGTTGGCAGTTTAAACTTATCCACGAATCCCCTTGATATGTATGAATGCGATGCACCAGTATCGAAAAGTACAAGAGCGGTAGATGACTTAACCAAAAACTTACCTATTACCGCGTCCGGCTGCTCTTCAACCTCCTCCACGTTAACGTGGTTCACTTGTCCTTTGTTGAATGGATTAGGCTTCTTCCCAGCGCTTCCATTTCCGTTTCCATTCCTTCCTTCAGGGCAATCATTGGCATAGTGCCCTGTCTTCCCGCACTTAAAGCAGGTAACCTGACTTAGGTCTCTTTTGGCGGGTGTGGACGGGTTGGAGCGGTTCTGATTGTTGTTAGCTCCGTTCCCATTCCCATTCTTAGCACCACTGTGGTTATGTGATCCTCCTCCAGTGTGGTTGTGACCTCCATGGTTATGAACAAGTCCTCCCGAGTTCGGGGTTAGGCGAGGCTTCTGCTGAGCTCCTGAATTATACTTCCCTTGTCCATACTTCCTCTTGCGGCTCTCAATCTGCTGCTGCTTCCCTTCAATCATAAGAGCCTTGTCTACCAACTCCTGGTAGTTGTTGAAGGTTGCTACCATCAACTGCATACTCATCTCATCATTCAGCCCTTCCATAAACTTCTCCTGCTTCGCGGCATCTGTGGCCACATCATCAGGGGCATAGCGTGATAACTTGCTAAACTCATCCACGTACTGAGCCACAGTACGGTTCCCCTGGCGTAGGTTGCGGAACTCCCGCTTCTTCATCTGCATAGCTCCAGTTGAGACATGGGCTGTGCGGAAAGCTTGCTGAAACTGGTCCCAAGTGACATTGGCTACAGGAAAAGTGGCTGTGTAATTCTCCCACCATGAGGCTGCTGGTCCATCCAATTGATGTGCGGCAAAGCGCACCCTCTCAGCATCTGTGCAACCTGCGGTGGTCAACTCCCTTCCAATACGGCGTAGCCAATCATCAGCAACTATAGGCTCGGTGCTACTGGAAAACACCGGCGGCTGTAACCTTAGAAAACGGGCTAGGTTGTCCACTGGCGGTGGGTTGTTGTTGTTGTTGTTGTTGCCCTGGTTCTGAACTAGTAATTGCATCAAGGCATTCTGCTGCTGGATCAACTGGGTGAGTTCCGGTGGGAAAGCAAAACCGGTGTCACGTCTCGGAGGCATCTGATGGGTTTAGATGGAAGAGATTAGAATAGAAAAGGGGTCTAATGAGAAAACACTACCCATATGCACATGAGACAAACACAATCATTTCACTCAATCAATCAAGCAAGGGCATACAAACGGTCTAGAACTATCGCAAAAGTGCTCACTACTACTATATACATGGGGGAAATACTACTAATAGTTGGTGGTCATCTAGAAATTTTGATCGGTGGAAGACTCCATGATGTCTGCTCCAGCTTCGTCTTCAAAGTCATCATCACTAGGGTCGGAGTCAGTGTCGTCGATGATGATGTAGTCCTCGGGGCGTATTTCCTTGGGTTCTTCTTCTTCTTCTTATTGGTGCTGGTCCTCCCATGAATACTCCGATCTTCTTGACTAGGTCGTCATTTTTCTCCAGTAGGGTCTTGATTTCCTCCTCATATCCATCACGTGTAAACTTGAGTTCTTCCTCTAGCTCGATGATCCTAGTCTTCGCCTTCTTCAAGTCCATCATGTCCGCGCACATCTGGTTCTCCTGACGTCGGATGTGCTGGTTTAACTCCTGGATGAAAGCTGCAATGGATCTATCCTTCCTGGTGCTGATTACTTCCCATTGCTCGTCGCGGCGCCCACATATTTGGTAGATTGTGTCCTTAAGTTCCCTGTTGTAAACTTCTCCAATGCGTCCCATTGTAATGTGGGCTGCCATGCTCTTGCCTAACTCCAGGTAGGTGCTTCGAAAGAAAACTCTATGGGTTTAGAAGTTGGCGAGAACGTCCTTCCTGGAACTTGTACTTGAATCGTCCAGCGCTCCTCTTCAGGTAAAGTGGCGTTGTACGTCCCGGTGAAGCTTGGTATTCCAATGTTCAAGTACCTAGTGACTTCCTTCAGGTGACGTCCAAAAGGTGTGTCTTCATCCGGTTGTGCAAACTTGTTCTTCATCTCCGCCATCCTAAAGAGTAGAAAGTGGAGAGGAGTCAGAAATGAGTAGAGAAGTGTGACCTAGGGTTTATCTTAGTGGTCGTGTCCTACACTCAGCGTGTGCTCTGATACCATCTTGTAGCGACCAGACCTCAGACGGTCCAATCTCTGTGCTCAGGTGTCATCCCTGGATCAGTAATGCTGACACCACACAGTACTTGAAGGATTTATAACAGAGTAGCAATCACACACTTATTACATCGAATGTCTCAAAAGAGAACTTATTACAATAACATGGCTTAAGGCCATCTAATGCGATAACAGCGGAAGGCTTGGAAGATAAAGTGAGTCCATCAACTCCAACGGCATAGCTGAGCTGCACGGCAACGACCTAACGAACCTTACTCCTCGTCTGAAAAGTCTGCAACATAATACGTTGCAGCCCGAAAACGGGTCAGCACATGGAATATGCTGGCAATATAACACAGTAGAGCAAGAACAGAATAATTCTATCACTACATGCATATATGGCTGGTGGAAAGCTGTATGGTTATAGTTTTTGCGAAAAGCCAATTTTTCCCTACAACAAAGGAATAGATTTTAATTTAACTATCATGGTGGTTGAAACATCATTGAGAAGGTACCCCCAACTCAATCCCAATTAAAGTGATTAACAACCCAACAATATTAATTAAACATGGTGAGATACATGCGATAACTCAAGTACTAGATACTCAAGAATTGTCCATAACCGGGGACACGGCTAACCATGATTAGATTGTACACTCTGCAGAGGTTTGCGCACTTTTCCCCACAAGACTCGATCGCCTCCGTTGGATTTCTCGCACTACATGGTGTTTGAGAAACGGATGACCGAGACACAGTCTTTCAGAAACATTAACTCTCTACTCCGGGCAGACCATACCAAACCTACAAAACCCACTACCTGCTGATCCACCTCTTCAAGAGCTTCACGTAACTTACTCAACTATGCTAGAGCCCATAATAGCTTGTGGCTGCACACGGAAGTTTCTAGCATGAATTATCTCAGTTCCCTTTGAGCCTGGGTGGCGGTCCATAGGAAGATCACATGGGTACCCTGGGATTTCCAAAAATAAAAACAGACAACACTGGGTTCCCCAGGTGCCTCAATCCACCCAGTTGTTTGATTAAGTTGCCACCTTAAGTTGAACCATTAATTAAGAATCTCACATCTGTCGTGGATTTCACTCAAACCCGAACCACGTCTACGAGCATAGCATGGCAATATAAGCAATACGTAGAAGTAACTCCCAAGGGTTTGAATATAACAGGGCAATAGGTTCTACCTTAGCAAGTACTTCCCAACCCACAAGTTAATGACATCCTAATCATGCAATGTTTGAGGATTGGAACTAATGCACAAAAACTGGGTTTGGAAAGAGTATGATCAATGTGTTACTTGCCTTGCTGACGATCCACGAATCCTAGAGAATCGTAGTAACACGCTTCGCACTCCGGAAATTCTATCGCAAGCAAACAATAACATACATAAGTAACAAGCAATGATGCACAAGCAAAACTCAAATAAGAGAGGTTAACCAGAAAGTTCAACTTAAGAACTCTGGTTTGCAAAAAGAATCAAATCGAACAAAGCAACAAAACTCAACCGGCGAACGAAAGAAACTTCGTTCACTAATCTGAACTTAGGTCAAATTTTTACAGTAGGAAAAACTTGTTTGAGTTGATTAACCGGAAAGAGGGTTTTGAGACGAAACTCCAGGCGCTTGAATCGCCTGATTCCGATAAACGAGCGAAAAGATAAACATAAACTAAGATAGGATCAGAAATCACGATCAGAAAAATCGCGGAATAAATCCGAGAAAAAGAAAAACAAAGAACAGGTTAACGAACGAACGTTCGTTATCTGGATCTAGACGAAGAACATGTTCGTTAAAACGAACGAACAAGCGAACGCTCGCTAATTAAATAAACTGGAGAAAACCGAAACAACAAAAAAGAAAACTAGGGTTTTCTAAAAAAACCAAACGGTTTTCTTTGGAAAACCGGGGCGGCGGGGCGGCTACCTCGGCTCGGCTCCGGCGGGGCTCCAGCGGGACTCCGGTGCTGCGGCGGGGCCGCGTGGGCGTGGGGCTGCGGCGGCGGGCGACGGCGGCTCCGGCGTGGCGCGGGCGTCGGCAAGCGGCGGCGGCGCGGCGGCTGCGGGCGGCGGTGGCTGGGGCTCCAGGGGGGCTCCGGCGGGGTTATAAAGAGGGGGAGGGGGCGGCCAACTTGGGGAAGGGGGCGGCCTCGGGAGGCGTGTCCGCCCCAGACACGGCGGCGGCGGTGGCTCCGATTGGGACTCCGGTCTCGATTCGGCTGGGGAGGCGGTGGCGCGGGCGGGCCGGCCTGGCTGGGCTTCGGCTCAGATGGGCGCGTAGTATTTTTTTTAAATAATTCAGCCGACATAAATAAAATCCTAGAAAAAATAAATAAAAATCTAAAAGTGCCAAAACAAATTTTCACCGCCTAAATAAAATATTTAGGACGAGGTGAACATTTTCTTGGCTCTAAAATGAAATTTTGAAAACGTGCAATTTTTCTAATGCAAATAATATCCGAATAAAACCAAATAAAATACAATAAATGATTTTAATATTTTTCCTCCAATATTTCAATTATTTTGGAGAAGTCATATTATCTCCACTCCTTTGATTTAATATGAAATATTTTTTGGAGAGAAAAATTATTAAAATCAAAATCCTCGTTTCATTATTTGATAAAAATCAAATATGAAAACCGGAAAAATCCCCAACTCTCTCTGTGGGTCCTTGAGTTGCTTAGGATTTCGAGGATTGCGGAACGGAAATGCAATAAATCATGATATGCATAGATGATCTATGTATAACATTCCAAATTGAAAATTTGGGATGTTACAAATTACAATGTAATCTAGATTATTGACTCTAGTGCAAGTGGGAGACTGAAGGAAATATGCCCTAGAGGCAATAATAAAGTTGTTTATTTATATTTTCTTATATCATGATAAATGTTTATCATTCATGCTAGAATTGTATTAACATGAAACTTAGTACATGTGTGAATACATAGACAAACAGAGTGTCACTAATTTGCCTCTACTTGACTATCTCGTTAAAACAATGATGGTTATGTTTCCTAACCATTGCCATGAGTTGTAATTTGATTAACGGTATCACATCACTAGAGAATGATGTGATTGACTTGACCCATCCGTTAGCTTAGCACGATGATCATTTAGTTTGTTGCTATTGCTTTGTCCATAACTATACATGTTCCTATGACTATGACATCATGCAACTCCCGAATACTGGAGGAACACTTTGTGTGCTACCAAACGTCACAACATAATTGGGTGATTATAAAGGTGCTCTAGAGGTGTCTCTGGTGGTGTTTGTTGAGTTGGCATGGATCAAGATTGGTATTTGTCACTCCGATTGTCGGAGAGGTATCTCTGGGCCCTCTCGGTAATGTACATCACTATAAGCCTTGCAAGCAATGTAGCTAATGAGTTAGTTACGGGATGTAGCATTATGGAACGAGTAAAGAGACTTGCCGGTAACGAGATTGAACTAGGTATTGACATACCGACGATCGAATCTCAGGCAAGTAACATACCGATGACAAAGGGAACAACGTATATCGTTATGCGGTTTGACCGATAAAGATCTTCGAAGAATATGTAGGAACCAACCTAAGCATCCAGGTTCCGCTATTGGTTATTGACCGGAGACATGTCTCGGTCATGTCTACATAGTTCTCGAACCCGTAGGGTCCCCAAGCTTAATGTTCGGTGACGATTGGTATTACGATTTTATGTGCTTTGATGTACCGAAGGTAGTTCGGAGTCCCGGATTTGATCATGGACATGAAGAGGAGTCTCGAAATGGTCGAGACATAAAGATCGATATATTGGAAGCCTATGTTTGGACATCGGAATGGTTCCGGGTGAAATCGGGAGTATACCGGAGCACCAGGAGGTTACCGGAACCCCCCGGGAGGTATATGGGCCTTATTGGGCCTTAGTGGAAGAGAGGAAAAGAAGCAAAGGAGGGGGCGCCCCCCAAGCCCAATTCGAATTGGGAAGGTGGACGGCCCCCCCTTTCCTTCCTTCTTCCTCCTCCTTCCTTCTCTCCTAGAACCAACAAAGGGAAGGGGGGAATCCTACTCCCGGTGGGAGTTGGACTCCCTTGGGGCGCGCCTAGAGAGGCCGGCCCCCTCCCCGTCCTCCACTCCTTTATATACAGGGGAGGGGGGCACCCCATAGACACACAAGTTGATCATTGATCTTTAGCCGTGTGCGGTGCCCCCCTCCACCATAATCCACCTCGGTAATATCATAGCGGTGCTTAGGCGAAGCCCTGTTCTGGTAGCAACATCATCACCGTCATCACGCCATCATGCTGACGAAGCTCTCCCTCGAAGTTCTACTGGATCGTGAGTTCACAGGACGTCACCGAGCTGAACATGTGCAGATCGCGGAGGTGCTGTATCTTCGGTACTAGATCGGTCGATCGTCAAGACGCACGACTACATCAACCACGTTGTCATAATGCTTTCGCTTACGATCTACGAGGGTACGTAGATGATACTCTCCCCTCTCGTTGCTATGCATCACCATGATCTTGCGTGTGCGTAGTGATATGTCTCCGTCGTATCTACTTTTCCAAACACGTTTGCCCTTGTTTTGGACTCTAACTTGCATGATTTGAATGGAACTAACCTGGACTAACGGTGTTTTCAGCAGAATTGCCATGGTGTTATTTATGTACAGAAACAAAAGTTCTCGGAATGACCTGAAACTCCACGGAGATTATTTTTGGAAATAATAAAAAAATACTGGCAAAGAATCAAGGCCAGGGGGCCCACACCCTAGCCACGACCCCTAGAGATCCACCGACCTCAACTCCAACTCCATATATTCGTGTTCGGGGAGAAAAAATAAAGAAGAAGGATTCATCGCGTTTTACGATACGAAGCCGCCGCCAAGCCCTAAACTCTCTCGGGAGGGCTGATCTAGAGTCCGTTCGGGGCTCCGGAGAGGGGAATCCATCGCCATCGTCATCATCAACCATCCTCCATCACCAATTTCATGATGCTCACCGCCGTGCGTGAGTAATTCCATCGTAGGCTTGCTGGACGGTGATGGGTTGGATGAGATTTATCATGTAATCGAGTTAGTTTTGTTAGGGTTTGATCCCTAGTATCCACTATGTTCTGAAATTGATGTTGCTATGACTTTGCTATGCTTAATGCTTGTCACTAGGGCCCGAATGCCATGATTTCAGATCTGAACCTATTATGTTTTCATGAATATATGTGAGTTCTTGATCCTATCTTGCAGGTCTATAGTCACCTACTATGTGTTATGATCCGGCAACCCCGAAGTGACTATAATCGGGACCGCTCCCGGTGATGACCGTAGTTTGAGGAGTTCATGTATTCACTATGTGTTAATGCTTTGGTCTAGTACTCTATTAAAAGGAGGCCTTAATATCCCTTAGTTTCCGCTAGGACCCCGCTGCCATGGGAGGGTAGGACAAAAGATGTCAGGCAAGTTCTTTTCCATAAGCACATATGACTATATTCGGAATACATGCCTACATTACATTGATGAACTGGATATAGTTATGTGTCACCCTATGTTATGACTGTTACATGATGAACCACATACGACATAATTATCCATCACCGATCCATTGCCTACGAGCTTTACATATATTGTTCTTCGCTTATTTACTTTTCCGTTGCTATTGTTATCATCACTATAAAACACCAAAAATATTACTTTTGCTACTGTTACCTTTTGCCACCGTTACCACTACTATCATATTACTTTGCTACTAAATACTTTTTTGCAGATATTAAGTTTCCAGGTGTGGTTGAATTGACAACTCACCTGCTAATACTGAGAATATTCTTTGGCTCCCCTTGTGTCGAATCAATAAATTTGGGTTGAATACTCTACCCTCGAAAACTATTGTGATCCCCCATACTTGTGGGTTATCACATAGGAATTTTTTTGAAATTACTGCGCTCCCCAACGAAAGAAAGATCTATTTGTAAGATCATGGCGTGGTAGAAATAGGAAAGAAAAAGTTCATAAATGAAAGGAAAGCTTTTAACCTTATATGTGACTCGGTTAAACGCCGTTTATTTCAGAATAAGCCATCGAGGCTCTCTTTACACTAGGTGAATTTCTCAACTAATACTCTTGACCAACTATGTAGCACTACAGATTGGCTTGTGGCATTGTGTTGTTGGACATATGCCATAGATGTAATCATGTATGATGTCATTTTCCAATGTATTTATGGATTAAGATAATCCTTGGACATTATCCATGAGTATCAACAAGTATGCGATTTGTTTGTGAGACTATACATTGTATGATAATTCTTCTAAATGGTCCCTAGTCAAAAACGTTGTGTGGAATCACAACCGACTAGACTAGCATAGGACACGGTGAATGACTCGGTCTCACTGGCCATGTAGGATTGGATGCTAGCCAGATAATACAGACTTGGAAAGATCTGGAGTCGAATTGGATCCGGATCCAGATAAGGTCCGAGTAAGACAGACCCAACATGTGAAGCAACAAGATGTGGTCATCTGTTAGTCCCTAGTAAGACACGTGTTATGTGTCCTAGACCTAAGGTCGGCGCATAGACACAGAATGGTGAACGACCTGCTTTGGGCGGACCAAACACTACTCTGTAACTGAGTTGTTACAAAGGTTGGTTTCGGACTTGTCTAAATCCATGCCATGAGACATGGTCGAGCAAGATGTGATTTGCACCTCCAATCTGGAGCGTTATACTTTGGGCTCCTCGTGTGATCCGACCTGGATAAGCATGGTCATGTGACAAGGATTATGAGATAATCCAGTTTTGAGATCGGCATCGCTGGAACGAGAAAGAGGTCGGGGTAGCACAAGGATGACCGACTCGCCTTGAGACCTGTAACATACATCGTGAGGCAAAAGGAACAAAAGATGATATGTTGTACAGGCTCGCCGAAGAGACTTCCTTGAACACTTGGAGTTGGGACGCTTTGCTAGAAGAAACTATTGACTGGTCAAGCAGAATGTGATCCGACTCGCAATCAAGTGGACGAGAATCTAAGGAGTCGCTCGCTAAAGGAAAAAACAACCTATGAGGTTGGATCCGACTTCACTGATCCCTAGCCGAGTAGACTTTGGGCATCTAGAGTCCCACTGTGCCTCAAGTGTTGAGCCCACAATGTGATGTCTATATAAGTGGAGTACACACATGCTAGGAAATGGTTTTGGATCAAGGGTTGGTCCGGGTATAACTGTAAGAGTTGTATATGTCCACTTCTCCATGCTTGGGCTATGCGATCGGACCTAGTAGTCTGTCGCTTGGCGTTCCTCTCGTGTGTGCAAATATCATTAGAGGTAGTGTGCTTGCACTGCTACGGGATCCTATTCTAGGGACTCGGTTATCGGTTGTACATGGGAGATCGGCGATGAGGAGGGGATGACTCCGGGGATGCATTGCTCTGATTCTTCTTCCGATGTGCGGGACTGCACATCTAGTGGTAATCTCATGATGTATTTCATAAGCATGATCCTTGGTGATCTACATGGTAGGATTAAGTTTTAATTGGCAATAGTTGCATGGTGCACAGCGCAACATGTGTTTCACCGTTTGTCCACTCTTGGGGAACACCCATGGGTTTTACCCAATAGTGTTTGATGTCTAAACTATTGATGATGAAGGCTGAAAATGCATCTTCGGTCTTCAATGGGTTTTGGTGACTAATGACAAGACGATCAGGAGTATTTCGTTTTATGAAGTTTATTTCAGGAATATAATCCTCACTAGTGAGTGGAAACATCATTTGTGACTCCTACTTTTGTGCTAACAAGTGGTTGGCCCTTCTAGCTCATAGCTTGTATGTTATAGACTGTTGGTGAATCCAAGATTCAAATTGAGGTTAAGTACAACTATACTATTCAGAGGGGTACATGCAAATTTACTGGAGATGAACTTTATCTCAAGATCCAAAATAAAATTGGTAAGTTTTCTAAATCTTCCACTCTAATTTCTCAGCTTTTAGTTTTCCCGATAATTCTTGTGTTTTTACCTAGTACTATTGATCATGTAACAATCGAGTATTTCTCCTGAGCTAACCTAGTTTTCTAGGTCTACTTTGGGAACACCGAGAGTTCTTCTCCAACACCATCGAGTTTTGTTTTCTTTAAGACCATCTCTCTTAGCTCTGGTACGTTGGAGCATAAAATTTGGCACTTCCGAGCACCTCTTGGTGCTTCATCTCAATGTCTCATCATAGGTATGGTACTCCATAGCGAAATTGATATGATACCTCCAAGCTTATACTAACCCCTTCCGCATCAATTCCTTGTGGGAATTACTTCGCCAACCCTTGTACCTCCAAGATCTTTTCTCTAGTATTCGTAGCATGTCCTATCTCTCGCAGAAATGAGGTATATTTGTGTCTAGTACCTTCGACCTTTTGTTTCAAGTAACTTCGGGTATTTAGATTTCTAGACGCTTACTGGACAACCTAGTACCTTTGAGTACCATGCACTTCTAGGAACACTGAGTTTCCTTTTGACTGTTTAAATTTGAAAGCATTTGTTAGTACTGAGTTTTTTCCACTAGAACTTCCGGGCTAGTTACTTTTCTAGAGAAATAATAAGATTTATGCATTCTCTATATAAAAATCCCACACCTCTTGAGTGTGTGAGAAGTTGTGAGCGTGCTTAAGAGACTCCGTGAGATCCTAGAGTGTAGCACTTTATGGGTTTGAATGACATGCGTTCCTCCCTTTCTTGAACCCCTTATCTATGGGCTCCATCTCTCTTTGCTTCAACCTTATCCGAGAGAGAGAGAGGTTCCTCCAAGAGTTGGGTTGAAGGAGTTTTGAGGAGTTCATCCAAGTGGATTTGCTTTGCTTGTTATTATTAAAGGGTGTGCACCTCCTGGGCAGTTAAGAGTCACTTGAAAGCCTTCAAGGTGTGAAATAATCAAAAGAATATACAAGTTCGCTGATCGTCATCTTCATGCAAGATCAACCTCAAGTGAAGCTTTCATTTTTTATGGTATCAAGTCATGGTGGAATAGGTGGGAAAGCATTTTGTGGTATATTTGTGAGTGTCGTTGTTGACACCTTTCTGGTATCAAGACTTGGTCTCTGAACCTCACCATCAAGGAGTAGGATTGCACAACTATTTGGATCTTGGGAAAACATTGTCGCATCAAATGTGTTTACATCTCTCTTCCCTAATGATGTCCCACAAGTTTAGGGGATTGATTGTAGATCTTATCCATAAGTAAAAGTGTCGCTCACATGAGGAGTAAAAAGAATTGATAAGTGCAAAAATAGCAAGGATTCATTAAAAGTGCTAAAAGGTGTAGTGGTTTGTGGTGATGGAGTTGCAAAGAAATTTAAATAAAAATAAAAAGTAGCAGTGTGCATTAAGTGGCCCAATCCTTAGCAGTGTCAAGGACAAGCCGGTTGTGTTACTTATGGTGATCAAACGTTCTCGAGTACAATGAGAATATTGCATATTTGTTAATTTGCGCCTAAATCTATATGCTATAGAACCATTGACTCGCACATACCTATGATTGTCCCCTTAGCAAGCATATGCAACTACTAAGAGAAATTAAGACAAAAAGCCAAACCATAGCCATCTTATCTAGGGTCTGTATTCATCCCTCATGTTCTGATTCAAAAACTATAGGAATGGTCATTCTGTCACTTTGGCCTCATATTTTGAACTTATTGTAACACAATGCTCTCCTCTCAGGACCATATAGGGGAAGTGATACAAAGTCAACATTTGAATACCACCACTATAGAATTACACCACAACATGCTCAAACAACAATCTTTATTGCAAATTTACATGTCCATTAATAACTAGTTTTCTCCCATGTCCTCAAGAACACTATGGAACTACTTATGGTACATCATGATGAGCACATTTAGAGGTGTAATGATAAATATGACAATATGAAATTACAAATCATTCACCAATAAAACACAGAATGTCAACCGCAAAGGCATCAATTAAAAAAATAAGTGATGCCCGTAACTATTCCACTCCAATTGTACATAGATAGATGGAGATGGAAAATAGGGTGATGGTGTTGCTGGTGGAGATGATGAAGATGTTCCCTTTGATGCACCAGAGTTGGTGAAAACGATAACTTCAAATTCCTCCTGCTAGAGAGGACATATCTTAACAAAAACAATCATCCAAGAAGATACATAGGGTTCTACCTCGAAGAGGCAATGAAAAAGTTCTTGAAAATGGATATGCAGTCTATGCCTCTACGGGAGGACATATGCATCAGAGAGGACACCTGGGGTGGCCTATGGATCCCATACACCGTGTGAGGCATCTTGGCAGGTAGGGCGCCTAGGGTGGGCCCACTAGGCACCCCGTGGCTAGCTACCTCACAGTGGCCTAGTGACTTTTTTCATACATATATCAGCCGTATTTTTATTACATTTTTTGTTCTTGAGAGAATATATTTTCTTCACGAGCTTTTATTTTTCCCCTTCTGGTAGCCTCTTTGGTAATTATTTAGGCAATTTTCTACATTATAAGATAAATCCAAGTTAAAAAGAATAAAAAATAATTTTGTATGCATAAAAGTAGAGTACTCATCCTCTGAAATTGTAATGCAAAAGCACGTATCAGTTTACTCCTACTCCCTCTATAAAGAAATATAAGAGCATTTAGATCCCTACTTTAGTGATCTATAAACACTCTTTATATTTCTTTATGGAGGGAGTACTTTCTTGCAAGTTTAGCTTTTGAATTCATACTTTATGTTAGACTTGCATCTGTAGGTGTTTCTAAGGTTCCAAGTAGAAAAGCTAAAGCTTGACCAACATAAAATTGGAGTAGAATTTATTTGATAAGAATATTAACCCCCTCCCCCACTATTCTGTTGGGAAACATAGCATGCAATTTCAAAAAATTCCTACGCTCACGCAAGATCTATCTAGGAGATGCATAGCAACGAGAGGGGGAGAGTGTGTCTACATACCCTCGTAGATCGAAAGTGGAAGCGCTTGACAACGTGGTTGATGTAGTCGAACTTCTTCTTGTTCCGATAGATCAAGCGCCGAATGTACGGCACCTCCGAGTTCTGCACACGTTCAGCTCGATGACGTCCCTCACACTCTTGATGCATTAAAGTGTCGAGGGAGAGTTTCGTCAGCACGACAGCGTGGTGATGGTGATGGTGAAGTGATCCACGCAGGGCTTCGCCTAAGCACTACGACAATATGACCGGAGGCGTAAGCTGTGGAGTGGGGCACCGCACACGGCTAACAATCATTGTTGTGTGTTCTAGCAGTGCCCCCCCCATATATATAGGTTGGAGGGGAGGAGAGGCAGCCAAGGGGGCACCCCAAGTAGGAGGAATCCTACTTGGGCGCCTCCCAATTTGGCCTCCCCCCTTCCATATTCATCCGGAGGGGGAAGAAAGGAGGAGGGAGGAGAGAAGGAAGGGGGAGGCTGAATTGCTCCCCTTCCTTTCTCTCTTCCCCTCTTTCCTCCCCCCTTATTCTAAAGGAAATATGCCCTGGAGGCAATAATAAAGTTGTTATTTATATTTCCTTATATCATGATAAATGTTTATTATTCATGCTAGAATTGTATTAACCGGAAACTTAGTACATGTGTGAATACATAGACAAACAGAGTGTCACTAGTATGCCTCTACTTGACTAGCTCATTAATCAAAGATGGTTAAGTTTCCTAGCAATAGACATGAGTTGTCATTTGATGAACGGGATCACATCATTAGAGAATGATGTGAGTGACTTGACCCATCCATTAGCTTAGCACTATGATCGTTTAGTTTATTGCAATTGCTTTCTCCATAACTTATATATGTTCCTATGACTATGAGATTATGCAACTCCCGAATACCGGAGGAACACTTAGTGTGCTATCAAACGTCACAACATAACTGGGTGATTATAAAGATGATCTACAGGTGTCTCCGATGGTGTTTGTTGAGTTGGCATAGATCGAGATTAGGATTTGTCACTCCGATTGTCGGAGAGGTATCTCTGGGCCCTCTTGGTAATGCACATCACTATAAGCCTTGCAAGCAATGTGACTAATCAGTTAGTTGCGGGATGTTGCATTACGTAACGAGTAAAGAGACTTGCTGGTAACGAGATTGAATGAGGTATGATGATACCGACGATCGAATCTCGGGCAAGTAACATACCGATGACAAAGGGAACAAATGTATGTTGTTATGCGGTTTGACCGATAAAGATCTTCGTGGAATATGTAGGAACCAATATGAGCATCCAGGTTCCGCTATTGGTTAGTGACCGGAGATGAGTCTCGGTCATGTCTACATAGTTCTCGAACCCGTAGGGTCCGCACACTTAATGTTCGATGATGATAAGTATTATGAGTTATGTGATTTGATGTACCGAAGATAGTTCAGAGTCCCGGATGTCATCATGAACATGACGAGGGGTCTCGAAATGGTCAAGACATAAAGATTGATATATTGGAAGGCTATGTTTGGACACCGAAAAGGTTTCGGATAAGTTCGGGCATTTTGTGGAGTACCGGGGGTTACCGGAACCCCCGGGGAGTTAATGGGCCTTAATGGGCCATGGTGGAAGAGAGGAGGAGGAGGCCAAGTGGGACGCCCCCCCCAAGCCCAATCCGAATGGGGAAGGGGGCCGTCCCCCCTTTCCTTCTCTCCCTCTCCCTCTTCCTTCTTCTCCTACTCCAACTAGGGAAGGCGGGAAACCTACTCCTACTAGGAGTAGGAATCCCCCCCTTAGGGCGCGCCATAGGAGGCCGGCCCTCCCCTCCTCCACTCCTTTATATACGGGGGAGGGGGTGCTACCTCTTGAGCACTGCATTGGTTTTCTCTTGAAGAGCAAAGGGTGATGCAGCAAAGTAGCGTAAGTATTTCCCTCAGTTTTTGAGAACCAAGGTATCAATCCAGTAGGAGGTTGCGCGTGAGTCCCTCGCACCCGCACAAAACAAATAAATCCTCGCAAACAACGCGATAAGGGGTTGTCAATCCCTACACGGTCACTTACAAGAGTGAGATCTGATAAATATGGTAAGATAATATTTTTGGTATTTTTATGATAAAGATGCAAAGTAAAATAAAAGGCGATAAAAATAACTAAGTGTTGGAAGATTGATATGATGAAGATAGACCCGGGGGCCATAGGTTTCAATAGTGGCTTCTCTCAAGAGCATAGGTATTTTACGGTGGGTGAATAAATTACTGTTGAGCAATTGACAGAATAGAGCATAATTATGAGAATATCTAGGTATGATCATGTATATAGGCATCACGTCCGAGACAAGTAGACCGACTCCTGCCTGCATCTACTACTATTACTCCACACATCGACCGCTATCCAGCATGCATCTAGAGTATTAAGTTCATAAGAACAGAGTAACACCTTAAGCAAGATGACATGATGTAGAGGGATAAATTCATGCAACATGATAAAAAACCCATCTTGTTATCCTCGATGGCAACAATACAGTGCCTTGCTGCCCCTACTGTCACTGGGAAAGGACACCGCAAGATTGAACCCAAAGCTAAGCACTTCTCCCATTGCAAGAAAGATCAATCTAGTAGGCCAAACCAAACTGATAATTCGAAGAGACTTTCAAAGATAACCAATCATACATAAAAGAATTCAGAGAAGATTCAAACATTGTTCATAGATAAACTTGATCATAAACCCACAATTCACCGATCTCAACAAACACACCGCAAAAGAAGATTACATTGAATAGATCTCCACAAGAGAGGGGGAGAACTTTGTATTGAGATCCAAAAAGAGAGAAGAAGCCATCTAGCTAATAACTATGGACCCGTAGGTCTGAGGTAAACTACTCACACTTCATCGGAGAGGCTATGGTGTTGATGTAGAAGCCCTCCATGATCGATGCCCCTCCAGCGGAGCTCCGCAACAGGCCCCAAGATGGGATCTCGTGGATACAAAAAGTTACGATGGTCGAATTAGGGTTTTGGCTCCGTATCTGATCATTTGGGGGTACGTAGGTATATATAGGAGGAAGAAGTACGTCGGTGGAGCAACAGGGGCCCCACGAGGGTGGAGGGCGCGCCTGGGGGGGGGGTAGGCACGCCCCCTACCTCGTGGCCTCCCTGTTGGTTGCTTCACGTAGGGTCCAAGTCTAATGTATCTTGTTCGTTCCAAAAATCACGTTCCCGAAGGTTTCATTCCGTTTGATATTCCTTTTCTTCGAAACCCTAAAATAGGCAAAAAAACAACAATTCTAGGCTGGGCCTGTGGTTAATAGGTTAGTCCCAAAAATAATATAAAAGTGTATAATAAAGCCCAATAATGTCCAAAACAGTAGATAATATAGCATGGAGCAATCGAAAATTATAGATACGTTGGAGACGTATCAAGCATCCCCAAGCTTAATTCCTGCTCGTCCTCGAGTAGGTAAATGATAGAAACAGAAATTTTGATGTGGAATGCTACTAGGCATAATTTCAATGTAATTCTTCTTAATTGTGGCATGAATATTCAGATCCAAAAGATTCAAGATAAAAGTTTAATATTGACATAGAAATAATAATACTTCAAGTATACTAACTAAGCAATTATGTCTTCTCAAAATAACATGGCCAAGGAATGTTCATCCCTACAAAATCATATAGTTTAGTCATGCTCCATTTCCGTCACACAAGAATGCTCTCATCATGCACAACCCCGATGACAAGCAAAACAATTGTTTCATACTTTAGTAATCTCAAACTTTATAAACCTTCACGCAATACATGAGCATGAACCATGGATATAGCACTATTGGTGGAATAGAGTATAATGATGGGGGTTATGTGGAGAAGACAAAAGGGGAAAGTCTCACATCAGCAAGGCTAATCAATGAGCTATGGAGATGCTCATCGATTGATGTTAATGCAAGGAGTATGGATTGCCATGCAACGGAAGCACTAGAGCTATAAATGTATGAAAGCTCAACAAAAGAAACTAGTTGGTGTGCATCCAATTTGCTTGCTCAGAAGACCTAGGGCACTTTAGGAGGCCCATTGTTGGAATACACAAGCCAAGTTCTACAATGAAAAATTCCCACTAGTATATGAAAGTGACAAAACAAGAGACTCTCTATCATGAAGATCATGGTGCTACTTTGAAGCACAAGCGTGGAAAAAGGATAGTAGCATTGTCCCTTTTTTGGGACTTCATTTTTTTATTTGGCCTTTCTCTCTTTTTTTATTGGGACAATGCTCTATTAAATGATGATCATCACACTTCTATTTATTTACAACTCAATGATTACAACTCGATACTAGAACAAGGCATGACTCTATATGAATGCCTCCGGTGGTGTACCGGGATATCCAATGAATCAAGTGTGACATGTATGAAAAATTATGAACGGTGGCTTTGCCACAAATACGATGTCTACTACATGATCATCCAAAGCAATATGACAATGATGAATGTGTCATGATAAATGAAATGGTGGAAAGTTGCATGGCAATATATCTCGGAATGGCTATGGAAATGCCATAATAGGTAGGTATGGTGGCTGTTTTGTGGAAGATATAAGGAGGTTTATGTGTGAAAGAGCGTATCATATCACGGGGTTTGGATGCACCGGCGAAGTTTGCACCAACTCTCAATGTGAGAAAGGGCAATGCACGGTACCGAAGAGGCTAGCAATGATGGAAGGGTGAGAGTGCGTATAATCCATGGACTCAACATTAGTCATAAAGAACTCACATACTTATTGCAAATATCTACAAGTCATCAAAAACCAAGCACTACGCGCATGCTCCTAGGGGGATAGATTGGTAGGAAAAGACCATTGCTCGTCCCCGACCGCCACTCATAAGGAGGACAATCAAAGAAGACCTCATGTTTCAAATTTGTTACATAACGTTTACCATACGTGCATGCTACAGGACTTGCAAACTTCAACACAAGTATTTCTCAATTTCACAACTACTCAACTAGCACAACTTTAATATCACTACCTCCATATCTCAGAAAAATTATATGTTATCCGGAAGAAATAACATGCTAATCCATGCATCCATAACTCAGAAAAATTATATGTTCCTTTGAGTTGTTCCTCTCTAGTTGTATTCTGACCCCCATCTATCAATTGATAGTCAGGAGTAGTTGTGCATTGATGTTATCGATGCCTGTTATTCATGTGATCCGTCAAGCCGTTCTATTTCAGAATGACTGGGAGAAATAAACTCCAGTACCTCATCCATATCCAGGATTGGGTCAAAGAAGTTGTATTCCGCAGATCAAAATGCAACCCAGCTTTTGGTTCTGTTCTACCCTGAAGTATTACCCACTTTATGTCAGGACTGTCGTGAGAATTGCACCACCTCTTATGAATTCTTGACGCAGTAATACTTCTTGCCATCATTGTTCATTCCTCAGTTTCGTGTTATTATAACCGGAATGCCGACAAGTGAATCGTGGTGTGAGAAATCAATACTCCGAGCAATTCATTGCTTGGTAGTAAATGGACAATACCCTCATTCTCAACGTGTTGGTTATTGAACTACCATTCTAAGATTGATCATGCTACCTAGTCCATATTTCCGGGTGCACTCATCGACCAATGAGTTAGGACTGTGAATCCCTCGCTCCTTGATCATATCGTCTTGCCCTGAAAAGCAAGATTGTTCTCGAGCTTAATAACATATCGGTGGTTCGTGATTTTCCAAATATCATCTCGGAAGTGTTACCAGGTTGTCACCTGACCGTTATGTTGAGTTCGTGATCAAGTTGGTTTTCCGATAAACCACTTTTCCCCAAGAACCTGTGTTGGATACCCCCGAGCTAGTTGGATAAGCTTAACAACAACTTGGAGAGTTGGAAGATACAAGCTTGTCCTACCACGCTCATCCCTAAGGGATATCCTTGTGTGTGTGTGTGTGTTGAAGAAAGATGATATCTTCATCGACGGATTCCCGTGATCAGCTGTTGAATCTATTATCTTGTCCAAACCTTGATTTGAGTATGGGCTATAGTCAAATCAAATCAGAACCAACGATGTTCGTAATGTTGTCTTACTTGCGGTTGTCCCTCGAGCATACACCATTATGTCTTTGGTCTGACCAATACTATCACATTGTTCACATAGTGGTGGAAGTCCAGTGATATGGAAATTTTGATGAGTTGCTGTTGAGCCCATCAGCAGCATGTTGTCTCCCCCATGATTCATGTTGAACATCTAAGTTAGTGTTGGAAACTTTTGTAAGCATTATCTTCATGTCCCGTTCATGAAATACATGTTTGGTGTAAGAAGTGACTTTCCCCAAGTTCATGTGCATTAGGTGCAAGTTGCCACCGTGAATTCGAGAAAGATTGTTTTTGCTTCCTTTGGAATCGTCCCAAGTCAGTCATGTACGTGCGAAGTATTCTATGGTTTGATAGATTGATCATCTTCATTCTATATGTATCCCTAGCACACCAAGCCACCGATTGATTTGTTCAAGGAGAAGAAGTTCCTTCTTAAGAATCATGACTTATGTTAGGACTTTGTTATCCTCGATAATGGTTCCCCACCTGAACTCGGTAGTGTTTTATTATAAGATTACCATGTGGTCATGCTTGTCTGGGACATCGTGTTCACATGTGTTTAGTAGAACCAACTCATGTTTTGGAGCTTACTACCATAGTCCATTTCCTGAGAATCTCGTAATGTCATCCCGTCGATTTGTGTTGCAAACTTTCATTTCTTTCTAGACTCGATGAGTCTGAAATATCCTGATACCAACCAGATCTGAATCTCAGGCAGATATGATGGTTGGAGCATTTTCCAAGAACTATAATATTGGTCCCTCGATAACCGGTAAAGTGGATGTCGTGGCCAACACATCCAGCCGGAAGACCTATTATTGTAGTATCTTGTTTGAAGAAGTTGGCCACTTCCCCATAAGGATCTCGTAGAATTTATTCCAATAGTAGTTCCTTGTGGATTTTTCTGTTTCCAAAGTCCGACCTTTTATTTGATGTCCTAGATACCAAACCATATCAATAAATGGGTTATCCTAGCACATCAAGGAGAACATTAGAAGCGGAGTGCTAAATGTCTCTCGGTCGATCATCCAGATTTCGTTCCCTTGGCCTCGCTAAGGTGAAATCTGAGGAAGTGTTATCTTTCTTTGCATCTGCATCTTCCACCATTATTCATCATGGTAGCATGTTGTGTTGCCAGGATCCTTGACACGGATATTGGCAGAACCTTGATGAATATGGAGATGCTCAAGTTCTTGAGAGCACGCGTAAGCACTAGGATTTATCGTTGGCATTAACTGGGATCCGTTCTCAATTTCTTCGATTATGCCATAACCTTTCAAACAGTGGAATCTCTCTCTACTGTTGAGTTCTTCCCCAGTTACCAGAATCATTCCCAACATTTGCATTTTGTTCCCAGCTTGCACCTCAGTAGTTTTTGTTCAGGATCATCTTCAAAAGTGGACTTACCATGGGTCCCATCCATTTCCGATGACAAGCAAAAATCTTCCATTGCGTTGTCTTCAACAAGATAGTCCACATCATCCATTCTAGTCGGAGTATGCCATTCTTCGAACTTCTTCAAACAATCGTTGTGATTGCCTTAGGCTGGTATAAAGAGTTTCAATGATCTCCGAATCAAAAGTAATTCTTTTTGCCACTTAAGGGAATAATTCTACGAGTCACCTTCACTAAGGTGCCTCGTTATGGTATTATGGGCAACATAACTTCTCGCTACTCTGAAACCCCCTCACCATCTATTTAGGCATGGAATTATTGCCCACCAAATCGAACCCCGTCGTTGTTCTTCCATCCCTCTCGATGTGTTTTGTGTCTCAACTTGAGATGTTTCAACATCTCATTCCGCGAGTTGATATCGTTTAGCTTGATCTTTGAGAAGATCAATCCTAGTTGAGTTTCTTTCCGTCGTCATCGCGTGGATGAAGATCTCAAAAGCGAGGATGTCAAGATTGACATGATGCAATGAATCAACATCTTCGAGAAGGGCAATCGGATCGTGAAGATTCTTTATTGGTGTTCCCTCTGTCTTCTTACCTCACGTCTTGAATCTCGGGACGAGATTCTTGTTTAGTGGGGGTGAGTTGTCACAACCCTAGAATTTGCTTGTAGCTATTTACCTGAGTGAGCATCATGCATCATGTCTAATTTCTGAAACTTGAATTGAGGAAAGTGGAAGCCTCAAAAACTTAAATAAAAAAGGGGCAAGAACCCTTAAGCTGGCATTCAGTGAAACCAAAATGGCCTTCATTAATGTTTGATAATTTTGGCAAGGGTTTGTATCCAAACCAAAAATATTGAACATTTTTAAGGAATTATTTTGGCACTGAATTTAAATCATTATTGTATTTGAATTTGGAATTATATTCATAATATATGGGATATATTTCCAATTAACTTTGAAATGTTCTATGTGCTGTTGGAAAAGTCCATCTAGCAACATAAAATTATTCAAAGGGTTTTGTCACTATTTTGAAATTCTTTTGAATTTGAATCAGTAGAAAAATGATTAAATAAAAAGAAAACAAAACAGAATTAAAAAAGAACAGAATAGAAACTCACCTGGTCTCACTGTGCAGCCCACCTAGTCGGCCCAGCTGTGGCCCAGCACCGTAGAGAGCCCAGCCCACCACCCCACCGCGTCGCCTTCCTCCTGCCAGTAGGAGCAGCTCGCTGTCGCGCGCACGCGCTCGCCCCTGGCCACCTCCTGCTTCGCGCTGGAGGCTCGTCCTCCTCCCTGACCCCGTGCCTGGACGACGCCATGCTGCCCCGACTCTCTCTCGCACTCTCCCTCGCCTCATCCCCTCCTCTGTCTCTCTCTCACGCGCACGGCCGAACGCCACCATCGCCGCCGCTTGCAGTTGCCACGGCCAGAGCCACATCCTCACCCTCCGCCTGAGCCCAGAGCTCCACCATGACCTCTTCTTCGACCCCATCCAGCTACACATCGCCGGATGCCCCGTGACGCCGCCTTGGAGCTCATCTTCAACCTCCTGCACCGAGCGTCGCCGTCGTCGATTCGCCGTCGTTAGTGCATCCCCGACCTCCCCTCGCGCTCGTTAGCCTCGCTGTGAGCTGCGCCATCATTTCCCCCTCTCCCCGTACTCTACCTCCCTCTCTAGCCGCCGTTCGTAACGAGCCCGAGAGCTCTTCGCTGCCGGCCATGTCGCCGCCATGGCTATGGCTGCTGGAGCTCGCACTCGAGCACACCACTGCGCTCAGTGCCTCCCCACGAGCCCGCAGCATGCCCCAGCTCGCCTTTCCATGCCCCCTAGCTCTCACTCGCATCTCGCCCGAACTCCGGCCACCGCGGCGCTGCTCCCCGTCGTCGTTTCCGGCCGCTCCAGGCCCGGCGACCACCACCGTTGGATGCGCCGCTCCTCTAGCGTCCTGAAGAACCCAACCGCGTGCCAAACGGTGCATCGTAGCAGTCTTCCGAAGCCCTCCGCCGTCTCGGACCTTGCCGGCGGCTTAACGCCGGTGTGTTTGACCCCGCTGACTGGGCTTTTGACCTCGGCTGGACCCCACGCTGTGTCCATGACATGTGGGGCCGGCATCTGACTGATTAGTTTAGGGCTATAATTAGTGCTAACCACTACTGTTAGGGGTTAATCACCCCGCTAACTAAATCATGTGTCACTGACAATGGGCCCCACTGCCCAGGTAATCCATGGTTTAAAACTAAACCTTTTTAATTAAAGCTTTAGAGACTGACACGCGGGACCCACTGTCAGGTTTGACCTGGACCGCGCCCAGTTGACTTGCTTACGTCACAGTGACATCATGCTGACGCGGTAATCCTTTTCTGGAATTTAAATAAATCTTAAATGATTTATTCATTTCAGAAAATGGCCTAAACTTCTAAAAATCATAGAAATTCAACCGTAACTCCAAATGAAATAAATTATATATGAAAAATTATCAAAAAAATTCAAGGAATCTGTTTATGGCATTTTCATGCATGTTTGAACAACTTAACCTCACTGTTTAGACCAAAACATGATAATGCACTATTTGAATTAATAGTTTGAATTTGAATTTGAACCTAGGGTTCAAACCAACTCCATTTAACATGTTGCTAGTTGCATTAGCTCAAACCATAGCATATTGACATGTCATGATCATGCATCATATTGTGCATTGCATTGATTGTGTTTCTTTCTCCTGTTGCCGGTATTTGTTCCCTCTCGATAGACGTGGTTTTGACGATGGGTTCGATGACACCGATGAAGAGCAATAATATCTTCAGAAGTGCCAGGCAAGCACAACCCCCTTGTTCATTCCGATACAAGCCCACTCTCTCGCTCCTGCTCTCTTTTGCTGCATTAGGACAACAATGATCCATCTGTTACTTGTTGCGGTAGTTGAACCCCTTATCCTCTGCATGACCTGTCATTGCCACAGTAAATAGATGAAACCCACTAGCATGAGTAGGAGTTGTTTGAGCCCTGATGTGCCTACTCATTCATGCTTGTTTGTCATGCCTGCTACTCCTTAGAGTTGAGTCAGGTCTGATTCATCGAGGATGGACCGGAGGTGTGTAAACATGTCCTACTGTGTGTGAGCTAAGTGTGTGAACACGATTTGGTAAAGGTAGCGGTGAGAGGCCATGTAGGAGTACATGGTGGGTTGTCTCATTGAAGCCGTCTTTAGGAACTGAGTTCTGTGTTTGTGATCCATGAAACAGTTACTACCATGCATTGGGCCCGAAACCAATGGACCCTCTCAGCTTCTTGATCACCCATGTCCTCTGTCCAGGAGTTGCAACTAGTTTCTGGTGTTTATAGGATATGTGTTGGCGGCCGTGCGTAGCGCTGACCCTAGGGGTGGGCTATGATGCGGTAGATACACCGTGGCACGGTGTACCGGGCGCCCGTTTGGTGTCTCGGGAACCCTGTTCACATCGTTCGGGGCCGTATGTGGAAACCTCGGCCGGACTCCCTGCGGATGGAACCTGGATAGGCGATAAACCTGGACTAGAGACTTGAGTGTTTAGGTAGGCCGTGGCCGACACCCTTGTTGGGCTTCCGCTTGAAGGTTGCCGAGTACATGTCGTGTAAACGGCGGTAAGTGGTGAGAGCGTGTGTGAAGAAGTACACCCCTGCAGGGTTAACATCATCTATTCGAATAGCCGTGTCCGCGATAATGGACTTCTGGGTTGCCTATAACAGTTCATAGACAAGTGAAAGTGGATACTCTAAAACTCACAAGATAAGTGTGAGTGCTATGGATGGCCTTCTCGTAGGGAGACGGGAGCGGATCCATAGTGGTGTATTAAATGGTGAATATGTGGACTCGGGTGCGCCACCCCAAAAGAGTTGCTTGCAGTCGTAGTTCAGGTTAGCCACCGAGTCAAAGCTGGCTTGCTGCAGTTAAACTCCACCACCCCCTTTGTTGATACCGATGCATATGCAGCTAGTTCTGATGTAAGTCTTGCTGAGTACAATTGTACTCACGTTTGCTTAAATTATGTTTTTGCAGAGAGGCTTCAGTCTCGCTAGTAGTTCCGCGTGGACTTCGACGTTTAGCTTAATACCTCAGCTACGATCTTGTGCCCTCGGCAGGATCTGGTAGATAGTCAGGCTTCTCAGCCTTTTTCATTTGTAGTTGTCTGTACTCAGACATGTTAAGCTTCCGCTTGTGTTTTGACTTGTATGCTCTGAATGTTGGGCCATGAGACCCATGTTTGTAATATCTCGCTCCTCGGAGCCTAATGAATAAATACTTGAGTTGTAGAGTTATGTTGTGATGCCATGTTGTATTTACACATATCGAGCATATTGTGTGTTTGATTGAAATGCTTGGTATGTGTGGGATCTGATAACCTAGTTGTTTATCCTTGGCAGCCTCTCTTATGGGGAAATATAGTCTAGTGCTTCCATGAGCCATAGTTGTCCGCTACAGCCCGGTTCACCGGAGTCCTGTTAGCCCAGCACTACTGCTCAGGACACTTGACTGGCCGGCATGTGTTTCACTTCGTTCCTATGTCTGTCCCTTCGGGGAAATGTCACGCGATGACTTTCGGAGTCCTGCCTAGCCTGCTACAGCCCGGGTTCCCCGAAGTCCTGTTAGCCCAGTGCTACAGCCCGGAATCACTCGCTGATGACCGACATGCTCGATGTGATTCATGTATGCCTGTCTCCATAGGTCTGTGCCGCTTTGGGTTCACGACTAGCCATGTCGGCCCGGGTTCTCTGTCATATGGATGCTAGCGACACTATCATATACGTGAGCCAAAAGGCGCAAACGATCCCGGGCCATGGTAAGGTGACACCCGTGGGATACCGCGCGTGAGGCCGCAAAATGATATGAGGTGTTACCGGCTAGATCGATGTGACTTGGAATCGGGGTCCCGACAATAAGTGAAGCACATAGAGTATTCTAATAATTTCCGAATCATGTGTGTTTTTCTCAAAAGGTGTGTACATCAAAGTTGATTGTGGTAAAATAAAAAGAAAATACTCAAATCATACAAGGCGCTCCAAGCAAAACACATATCATGTGCTGAATAAAAATATAGCTCCAAGTAAAGTTACTGATAGAAGTAGACGAAAGAGGGATGCCTTCCGGGGCATCCCCAAGCTTTGGCTTTTAGGTGTCCTTAGATTATCTTGGGGGTGCCATGGGCATCCCCAAGCTTAGGCTCTTGCCACTCCTTGTTCCATAATCCATCAAATCCTTACCCAAAACTTGAAAACTTCACAACACAAAACTTAAAGTAGAAAATCTCGTGAGCTCCGTTACCGAAAGAAAACAAAATACCACTTCAAGGTACTGTAATGAACTCATTATTTATTTATATTTGTGTTAAACATACTGTATTCCAACTTTTCTATGGTTTATAAACTATTTTACTAGCCATAGATTCATCAAAATAAGCAAACAGCACATGAAAAACAGAATCTGTCAAAAACAGAACAGTCTGTAGTAATCTGTAGCTAGCGCAAGATCTGGAACCCAAACAATTATAAAATAAATTTCTGGACGTGAGGAATTTATCTATTAATCATCTGCAAAAATAATTAACTAAATAGCACTTTCCAAATAAAAATTGCAGCAGTTCTCGTGAGCGCTAAAGTTTCTGTTTTTTACAGCAGGATTAACAAGACTTTCCCCAAGTCTTCCCAATGGTTCTACTTGGCACAAACACTAATTAAACACAAAAAACACAACCAAAACAGAGGCTAGATAAATTATTTATTACTAAACAGGAGCAAAAAGCAAGGAATAAAAATAAAATTGGGTTTCCTCCCAACAAGCGTTATCGTTTAACGCCCCTAGCTAGGCATAAAAGCAAGAATAGATATAGGTATTGCCATCTTTGGTGGGCAACCCATAAGTGGCTCTCATATTAGATTCATAAGGTAATTTAATTTTCTTTCCAGAAAAGTGTTCCTTGCCTTTCCTTAACAGAAATTGGAATCTAATATTTCCTTCCTTCATATCAATAATTGCACCAATCGTTCTAAGGAAAGGTCTACCAAGAATAATAGGACATGAAGGATTGCAATCTATGTCAAGAACGATAAAATCTACGGGAACATAATTCCTATTTTCAACAATAAGAACATCATTAATTCTTCCCATAGGTTTCTTAATAGTGGAATCCGCAAGGTGCAAGTTTAGAGAGCAATCATCAAAATCATGGAAACCTAACAAATCACACAAAGTCTTTGGGATCGTGGAAACACTAGCACCCAAATCACACAAAGCATAGCATTCATGATATTTAATTTTAATTTTAATAATAGGTTCCCACTCATAATAAAGTTTTCTTGGGATATAAACTTCCAACTCAAGTTTTTCTTCATAAGATTGCATCAAAGAATCAACGATATGTTTGGTAAAAGCTTTATTTTGGCTATAAGCATGAGGAGAATTTAGAACGGATTGCAACAAGGAAATACAATATATCAAAGAGCAATTATCATAATTAAATCTCTTGAAATCCAAAATAGTAGGTTCATTAACATCTAGAGTTTTGATCTCTTCAATACCACTTTTATCAAATTTAGCATCAAGATCTAAAAACTCCGAATTTTTGGAACGCCTTCTAGGTAAAGGTGGATCATATTCAGTCCCATCATTATCAAGATTCATATTGCAAAACAAAGATTTAATAGGGGACACATCAATAACTTTTAGATTTTCATCTTTATTATCATGGAAACTAAAGAACACGCTCTTATAAATGAATCTTTCTTAGCACGCATCCTAGCGGTTCTTTCTTTGCACTCATCAATGGAAATTCTCATGGCTTTGAGAGACTCGTTGATATCATGCTTAGGTGGAATAGATCTAAGTTTCAAAGTGAAAGTGCAACTGTCCCTAGGTGGTTTTGGTAATTCCTAACAACGTATAGTTCATTGAGCTAATGCTATTTCAAGACTAATATCTCAGGAAAGCTCAATGATTGGCATGGCATGGATGAGAAAAGTGGACCCCTCAAAACAGTAAGGACAAAAGGATTGGCTCAAGATCAAAAGTTCAAGACTCTACATTTTCTATTTTAGTGATCCAAGGTCACATTGAGTCTATAGGAAAAGCCAATACTATCAAGGAGGGATGAGGTGTTGCTTAATGAGGATCTTGCTCAAAGTGCTTAGTGATATGCTCCAAAGCCCTCAACTATTTTCTCACATCCACATATGACCTAAACCAAAAGTTAAACTCAGCCCCACCGATTCTTTCTATCTAGCGCCACCGGGTTCAGATGTCATAGCCACTGCCACAAACCCTAGGAAAATCGGTCTCACCGATAGGGATCTCGGTCTCACCGAGATGGGGTTGCAATCTCTCTGTTTCCCTTCGTAACGTTTCGGTCCCACTGAGATGAGCGATCGGTCCCACCGAGATTGCAATGTAAACTCTATGTTTCCCTTTTGTAACATTTTGGTCTCACCGAAATAAGCGAATCGGTCCCACCGAGTTTACCTGACCAACTCTCTGGTTAGCTTATTACCAAAATCGGTCCCACCGAGTTTGTGTAATCGGTCTCATCGAGATTACGTTATGCCCTAATCCTAACCATATCGGTCCTACCGAGTTGCATGTCGGTCCCACCGAAAACCCTAACGGTCACTAGCTTTGCTGAATCGGTCTGACCGAGTTTAACTATTCGGTCCCACCGAGATTGGCAAGTTGTGTGTAACAGTTAGATTTTGTGTGGAGGCTATATATACCCCTCCACCTCTTCTTCATTCATGGAGAGAGCCATCAGAACGAAACTACACTTCCAACCTATATTTTCTGAGAGAGAACCACCTACACTTGTGTTGAGACCAAGATATCCCATTCCTACCATATGAATCTTGATCTCTAGCCTTCCCCAAGTTGCTTTCCACTCAAATCCTCTTTCCACCAAATCCATATCCTGTGAGAGAGAGTTGAGTATTGGGGAGACTATCATTTGAAGCACAAGAGCAAGGAGTTCATCATCAACACACCATTTGTTACTTCTTGGAGAGTGGTGTCTCCTAGATTGGCTAGGTGTCACTTGGGAGCCTCCGACAAGATTATGGAGTTGAACCAAGGAGTTTGTAAGGGCAAGGAGATCGCCTACTTCATGAAGATCTATCACTAGTGATGCAAGTCCTTCGTGGGCGATGGCCATGGTGGGATAGACAAGGTTGCTTCTTCATGGACCCTTCGTGGGTGGAGCCCTCCGTGGACTCACGCAACCATTACCATTCGTGGGTTGAAGTCTCCATCAACGTGGATGTACGATAGCACCAACTATCGGAACCACAACAAAAACATCCGTCTCTCCAATTGCGTTTGAATCCTCCAAACCCTTCCCTTTACATTCTTGCAAGTTGCATGCTTTACTTTCCACTGCTCATATACTCTTTGCATGCTTGCTTGAATTGTGTTAAGATTGCTTGACTTGTCCAAAGTTGCTAAAATCTACCAAGAACTAAAACTGGGAAAAGGCTAGATTTTTATTTGGTCAAGTAGTCTAATCACCCCCCCTCTAGACATACTTTCGATCCTACAAGTGGTATCAGAGTTTTGATCTCCATTTGCTTTGATTTCCATAGCTTTTGGTGGTCATAGCCTTGGTTTCACAACCTAGGAGAGTATGGCGTCTAGTGAGGGAAATTACCACCGTAGAGGTCCTTACTTTGATGGCACTAATTTTGCTAGTTGGAAGCATAAGATGAAAATGCATATTCTTGGACATAACCCCGCTGTTTGGCCTATTGTGTGTATTGGCTTGCAAGGTGAATTCTTTGATGGGAGAGAACCGAACCGTGAAGCTACCGTGGAAGAATTGAAGATGCTACAATAAAATGCTCAAGCTTGTGATATCCTCTTCAACAGATTGTGCCCCGAAGAATTCAACAAAATCAGCCGTCTTGAGAATGCAAAGAAAATTTGGGATACTTTGATTGATATGCACAAAGGTATCGACTCCGTCAAGGAATCCAACTTGGATGTGCTTCAAAGTCAACTTGACAAGTTCAAAATGAAGGATGGTGAAGGTGTCACTGAAATGTACTCTAGGCTTGCTCTTATCACAAATGAGATTGCCGGCTTAGGAAGTGAAGAGATGACCGACAAATTCATCATCAAGAAGATCCTAAGAGCCTTGGATGGAAAATACGATATCGTATGCACATTGATCCAAATGATGCCAAATTACAAAGATCTCAAGCCAATGGAAGTCATTGGAAGAATTGTTTCTCATGAGATGTCACTCAAGGATAAAGAGGAGCTCCATAACAAGTCAAGTGGTGCTTACAAAGCCTCATGTGAAGCTCCTACATCATCAAGTGAGAAACAAACCTTCAATGAAGAATTGAGCCTAATGGTGAAGAACTTCAACAAGTTCTACAAGAGTAGAAGCAAAGAGAGAAGTTCCAAGTCAAGGTCCTACAATGACAAAAGATCTTCTAGTCGAGAGCGAAACTGCTACAATTGTGGAAGACCCGGACACTACTCCAATGAGTGTACGCCCCCCTACAAGAGAAGAGAAGATTCTCCCAAAAGAAGAAGTAGAAGAGAAGAATCACCATCGAGGGAGAGAAGGAGTAGGTGATGATCCACAAGTATAGGGGATCTATCATAGTCCTTTCGATAAGTAAGAGTGTCGAACCCAACGAGGAGCAGAAGGAAATGATAAACGGTTTTACGCAAGGTATTCTCTGCAAGTACTGAAATAAGTGGTAATAGATAGTTTTGTGATGAGATAATTTGTAACGAGCAACAAGTAACAAAAGTAAATAAAGTGCAGCAAGGTGGCCCAATCCTTTTTGTAGCAAAGGACAAGCCTGGACAAACTCTTATATAAGGGAAAGTGCTCCCAAGGACACATGGGAACATCGTCAAGCTAGTTTTCATCACGTTCATATGATTCGCGTTCGGTACTTTGATAATTTGATATGTGGGTGGACCGGTGCTTGGGTGCTGTTCTTACTTGAACAAGCATCCCACATATGATTAACCTCTATAGCAAGCATCCGCAACTACAACGAAAGTATTAAGGTAAACCTAACCATAGCATGAAACATATGGATCCAAATCAGCCCCTTACGAAGCAACGCATAAACTAGGGTTTAAGCTTCTGTCACTCTAGCAACCCATCATCTACTTATTACTACCCAATGCCTTCCTCTAGGCCTAAATAATGGTGAAGTGTTATGTAGTCGACGTTCACATAACACCACTAGAGGCTAGACAACATACATCTCATCAAAATATCGAACGAATACCAAATTCACATGACTACTAATAGCAAGACTTCTCCCTTGTCCTCAGGAACAAACGTAACTACTCACAAAGCATATTCATGTTCATAATCAGAGGGGTAATAATATGCATAAAGGATCTGAACATATGATCTTCCACCAATTAAACCAACTAGCATCAACTACAAGGAGTAATTAACACTACTAGCAACCTACTAGCACCAATTCCGGACTTGGAGACAAGAATTGGAAACAAGAGATGAACTAGGGTTTTGAGATGAGATGGTGCTGATGAAGATGTCGATGGAGATTACCCTCTCTCGATGAGAGGATAGTTGGTGATGACGATGGCGATGATTTCCCCCTCCGGGAGGGAAGTTTCCCCGGCAGAACAGCTCTGCCGGAGCTTTAGATTGGATCCGCCAAGGTTTCGCCTCGTGGAGGCGGAGTTTCATCCCGAAAGGTTGCTTCTTATTTTTTTCTCGACGAAAGACTTCATACAGGAGAAGATGGTCATCGGAGAGCCACTAGGGGGGCCCACGAGGTAGGGGGCGCGCCCTAGGGGGGCGCCCCCCACCCTCATGAGAAGGGTGTGGCTCCCCTAGTCTTCATCTTTGGCGAGGATTTTTCATTATTTATTATAAGGTATTCCGTGGAGTTTCAGGACTTTTGGAGTTGTGCATAATAGGTATCTAATATTTGCTCCTTTTCCAGCAGAGAATTCCAGCTGCCGGCATTCTCCCTCCTTATGTAAACCTTGTAAAAGAAGAGAGAATAGCCATAAGTATTGTGACATAATGTGAAATAACAGCCCATAATGCAATAAATACCGATATAAAAGCATGATGCAAAATGGCGTATCAACTCCCCCAAGCTTAGACCTCGCTTGTCCTCAAGCAAAAGCCGATAACAATAAATATGTCCCCATGTTTAGAGGTAGAGGCGTCGATAAAAATAAATTACGGACATGAGGGCATCATGATTATTCTCATAACAGCAACATACATAGATATTGTCATATGATTACTTATGTTCAAGTGATGATCTATTCACAATGCAAAAGTATGAATCAGAAACCTTATTGAGAACCAACAAACTATAACCTCAATCATTGAAGCAATTGCAATTTATCATAACATTAGAAAGAGTATGTCAGAGCTAAAAAGCAAGTCCACATACTCAACTATCATCTAGTCCTTCATAATTGCTAACACTCGCACAATACTTGTGGTTACGGAGTTTTAATCGGACACAGAGAAAGATATGGGCTTATAGTTTCACCCCACAACCTTTTACCTCGAGGGTAATGTCAACAATAATAACTCATGCCCCCTACATCCAATTAGATATATCTATCAGGATCTTTCCAACACACTGGGCTTGCCAAAGGATAAAATGAAAAAGGGAGAGGTGAAGATCACCATGACACTTTTGGAGTTGTGCATAATAGGTCTCTAATATTTGCTCCTTTTCCAGCCCAGAATTCCAGCTGCCGGCATTCTCCCTCCTTATGTAAACCTTGTAAAATAAGAGAGAATAGCCATAAGTATTGTGACATAATGTGAAATAACAGCCCATAATGCATTAAATATTGATATAAAAGCATGATGCAAAATGGACGTATCAACTCCCCCAAACTTAGACCTCGCCTGTCCTCAAGCGAAAAGCCGAAATCGAAAAATATGTCCACATGTTTAGAGATGAAGGTGTCGATAAAAATAAAATACGGACATGAGGGCATCATGATCATTCTTATAACAACAACTTATATAATTCTTGTCATATGATATATTATGCTAGGGTAATAATTCAATCACAATATCAAGTATGAATCGTAAACTTCATTGAAAACTAACAAGCTATAATCCCAGTCATTGAAGCAATTGCAATTTATCATAACATAAGAAAGAGTCAATGTATAAGAGCTTTTCAGCAAGTCCACATACTCAACTATCATATAATCTTTCACAATTGCTGACACTCACGCAATACTTATGGGTGTGGAGTTTTAATCGGACACGGAGAAATATAGGGGCTTATAGTTTTGCCTCCCAACGTTTTACCTCAAGGGTAATGTCAACAGTAATAGTTCATGAAAACTCACATCCAATTAGCCATATATACCAGGATCTTTCCAACATACTGTGCTTGCCAAAGGATAAAGTGTAAAGAGGAAGGGTGAAAATCACCATGACTCTTGCATAAGGTAGAAGATAATGATAAAAGATAGGCCCTTCGCAGAGGGAAGCAGAGGTTGCCATGCGCTTTTATGGTTGGATGCACAAAATCTTAATGCGAAAGAACGTCACTTTATATTGCCCCTTGTGATATGAACCTTTATTATGTAGTCCGTTGCTTTTATTACTTCCACATCACAAGATCGTATAAATATTATTTCTCCCACACTAATCATACATATTTTGAGCAATTTTTATTGCTTTGCACCAATGACAACTTACTTGAAGGATCTTATTCAATCCATAGGTAGATATGGTGGACTCTCATGGCAAAACTGGTTTAAGGGTATTTGGAAGCACAAGTAGTATCTCTACTTGGTGCTGAGAATTTGGCTAGCATGAGGGGGAAACGCAAGCTCAACATGTTGGATGATCCATGACAACATACTTTATCTCAGATATAAGAAAACATAACCCATTACGTTGTCTTCCTTGTCCAACATCAACTCTTTAGCATGTCATATTTTGATGAGTGCTCCCAATCATAAAAGATGTCAATAATAGTATATTTATATGTAAAACCTCTCTTTCCTTATTACTTCCTATTAATTGCAACGATGACCCAAGCTATGTCTGCCAACTCCCAACAACTTTTAATCATCACACTCTTTCTATGTGAAGTCATTACTATCAATAAGATCAATATGAACTTTTGTTTCTTTTTATTATTTTTTCTCTTTTCTTTTATTCACCCAAGATCATAGCAAAAAAAATCAAGCCCTTGACTCAACACTAATCTTTATTATATAGCTCACGAACTCGATTACATAGAAGGATAATAAAGCAAAACTCACAACTAGATCATGCCATAAACTTTATTCTACTAGATCAAAATACTACTAATAGGATCGAACTAAGGAAAATGGTAAAGATAGGAGTTGTGATTGTGATATGATACCGGGGCACTCCCCCAAGCTTAGCAGTTGCCAAGTGGAGTGCCCATACCAGATACTCAATTCTTCTTTGTTGGAGGAGACGGTGGTGATTTTGTTGATGGCGTAGGCTTCTTTCTTAATTTGCGTTTGAGGACAGAATTTTGGTCCCTTAGGTCCTCGATCTCCTATTCCAGGCTCAGTATCTTTTTGCATAGTTCCTGCTTGTTTTCTTGCAAGAGTCGAAAAGGGATAAACTCGATCTTAAGTTTATTTACCCTATCCGGGAGGCTTGACTTTTTGAACTCCACATGCATGTCCCCAGGTTGAGGTAGTGGGACTTCACCTTCATCTGAGATCGCCTCCTCCTTTCCCTTGGGTTCATAGTATTCTTCTTCTTCCATGGTCCAAGCATAATTCTCCACCTCTCCATAGACCTTAGGGTCTGCAAGGTAATCAGCCACATAGCTTTCTCCTTCCGAATCCTGGGACGACATGTTGCTCTGTCTGCAACAGGGCGTCTCAAAACAAAGAAAAGAGATTTTTGCGTGATACGAGAGTCAAAACCCCCGGGAGGTTATATAATGATTTTTTACCGACCAAAATACGTATCGTGCAAGAAAACGGAGTCCGGAAGGCACACGAGGAGCTCACGAGGTAGGGGGCGCGCCTAGGGGGTAGGGCGCGCCCTCCACCCTCGTGGGGCTCTCGTGTCCTTCCCGGACTGCTACTAATTTTTCTATTTTTCTAAATATTCCAAAACGGAGAAATATTGCCTTAAAAATTGTTTTAGAGTTGGTTTACTTACCGTACCACATACCTATTCCTTTTCGGAGTCTGAGACGTTCTGGAAAGTGTCCCTTATGTATTCCTCCGGGGTTATGGTTTCAATAATATTGGTTTCAACATTTATGGGATTACTTGAGATATAATGTTTGATTCTTTGACCGTTTACCACCTTTGGATTTGTGCCTTCGAAGTTGTTGATTTTTATGGCACCAAAACGATAGACCTCCTCGATAACATAGGGGCCTTCCCATTTAGAGAGAAGTTTCCCTGCAAAAAATCTTAAACGAGAGTTGTATAGCAATACATAATCACCTGCATTAAACTCACGCTTTTGTATCCTTTTGTCATGCCATCTTTTAACCTTTTCTTTAAACAACTTGCCATTTTCATAAGCTTGGGTTCTCCATTCATCAAGTGAGCTAATATCAAATAACCTCTTTTCACCGGCAAGTTTAAAATCATAGTTCAGCTCTTTAATAGCCCAATATGCCTTATGTTCTAGTTCGAGAGGTAAGTGACATGCTTTTCCATATACCATTTTATACGGAGACATACCCATAGGGTTTTTATATACAGTTCTATAGGCCCATAATGCATCATCAAGTTTCTTGGACCAATTCTTTCTAGATCTATTGACGGTATTTTGCAAAATTAATTTGAGTTCTCTATTACTCAATTCTACTTGACCACTAGGCTGTGGGTGATACGGACATGCAATTCTATGATTGACGTCATATTTAGCAAGCATTTTACTGAAAGCACCATGAATAAATTGTGAACCACCATCAGTCATTAAATATCTAGGGACTCCAAACCTCGGAAAATAACTTCTTTAAGCATTTTAATAGAAGTGTTATGATCAGCACTACTAGTTGGAATAGCTTCTACCCACTTAGTAATGTAATCAACAGCAACTAAAATATGTGTATATCCATTAGAGGCAGGAAAAGGTCCCATATAATCAAAGCCCCAAACATCAAACAGTTCAATAACAAGTGAATAATTCATAGGCATTTCTTGACGTCTACTAATATTAACAATTCTTTGACATTCATCACAAGATAGGACAAACTTACGGGCATCCTTGAAGAGAGTAGGCCAATAAAAACCGGATTGCAATACCTTATGTGCAGTTCTATATCCCGTGTGGTGTCCTCCATAAGTTTTGGAGTGGCACTTGCGTAGGATCTGTTCCTGTTCATGCTCAGGTACACAACGTCTAATAACACCATCTACTCCTTCTTTATAAGGATGTGGGTCATCCCAAAAGTAATGTCTCAAATCATAGAAGAACTTTTTCTTTTGTTGGTATGTGAAGCTAGGTGGTATGAATTTAGCAACAATGTAATTAGCATAATCAGCATACCAAGGGGTACTTCGAGAAGTACTTATGACATTTAATTGTTCATCAGGAAAGCTATCATCAATAGGTAGTGGGTCATCAAGAACATTCTCTAACCTAGATAAGTTGTCTGCAACGGGGTTCTCGGCTCCTTTTCTATCAACAATATTCAAATCAAATTCTTGTAGCAAGAGAACCCATCTAATAAGTCTAGGTTTAGCATCTTTCTTCTCCATAAGATATTTAATAGCAGCATGATTAGTGTGGATAGTTACTTTAGAATCAACAATATAAGGTCTGAACTTATCACAAGCAAATACAACTGCTAAAATATCTTTTTCAGTAGTAGCATAATTTCTTTGAGCATTGTCTAGAGTCTTACTAGCATAATCGATAACATTTAATTTCTTATCAACTCTTTGCCCTAGAATAGCACCTACGGCATAATCACTAGCATCACACATAATTTCAAAGGGTAAATTCCAATCAGGTGGCTGAATAATAGGTGCAGAGACTAATGCTTTCTTAAGTATTTCAAATGCTTCTACACAATCATCATCAAAGACAAATGGTATATCTTTTTGTAATAAATTAGTCAGAGGCCGAGAAATTTTTGAGAAGTCCTTAATGAACCTCCTATAAAATCCGGCGTGACTAAGGAAACTTCTTATACCTTTGATGTCCTTGGGACATGGCATCTTTTCAATAGCATCAACCTTGGCTTTATCAACTTCAATACCTCTTTCAGAAACTTTATGCCCCAAGACAATACCTTCATTAACCATAAAGTGACACTTTTCCCAAGTCAAGACAAGATTAGTTTCTTCACATCTCTGCAAAACTCGATCAAGATTGCTCAAGCAATCATCAAAAGAAGATCCATAGACGAAAAAGTCGTCCATGAAAACCTCACAAATCTTTTCACAGAAGTCAGACAATATAGCCATCATGCATCTTTGAAAGGTAGCAGGTGCATTAAATAAACCAAAGGGCATACGTCTATAAGCAAAAGTACCAAAACGGCATGTAAAAGTAGTCTTTGATTGATATTTATCCGACACAGGTATTTGAGAGAAACCAGAATAACCATCTAGAAAACAGTAATGTGTATGTTTGCATAATATTTCTAGCATTTGATTGATAAAAGGTAAGGGGTAATGATCTTTCTTAGTAGCCTTATTTAATTTGCGGAAATCAATTACCATCCTATAACCTGTAATAATTCTTTGTGGAATCAATTCATCTTTATCATTAGGAACAACAGTAATACCTCCCTTCTTAGGGACACAATGAACAGGACTTACCCACTAACTATCAGCAACGGGATAAATTATATCTGCCTCCAGAAGCTTTAGTATTTCTTTTCTTACCACTTCTTTCATTTTAGGATTCAGACGTCATTAAGGATCGCGAACTGGTTTGGCATCTGCTTCCAAATTTATTTTATGTTGACATAGAGTGGGACTAATGCCCTTAAGATCATCAAGAGTATATCCAATAGCAGCACGGTGCTTCTTCAGAGTTTTCAATAATCTTTCTTCCTCATTCTCTGAAAGGTTAGCACTAATAATAACAGGATATATCTTCTTTTCATCAAGATAAGCATATTTAAGATTATCAGGCAACAGTTTAAGCTCAAACACGGGATCACCCTTAGGTGGAGGGGGGTCCCCTAGGATTTCAACAGGCAAATTGTGTTTCAGCATAGGTTCCTGTTTAAAGAATACTTCATCTATTTCCCTTCTTTCATTCATAAACATATCATTCTCATGGTCTAGCAAATATTGTTCTAAAGGATCACTAGGAGGTACGGCGATAGAAGCAAGACCAATAATTTCATCCTTACTAGGCAATTCTTCTTCACGGTGTTGTTTACTAAATTTAGAGAAATTCAATTCATGAGTCATATCATCTAAGCCGACAGTAACAACATCCCTTGTGCAATCTATGGTAGCATTAACAGTATTTAAGAAGGGTCTACCAAATATAATGGGACAAAAGCTATCTTGTGGGGAACCAAGAACAAGAAAATCAGCAGGATATTTAGTTTTCCCACACAAGACTTCAACATATCTAACAATTCCCATTGGTGAAATAGTATCTCTATTAGCAAGTTTAATAGTAACATCAATTTCTTCTAACTCAACAGGTGCAATGTCATGCATAATTTCTTTGTATAATCAATAGGTATTGCACTAGCACTAGCACCCATATCACATAAGCCATGATAACAATGATCTCCTATTTTAACAGAAATAACAGGCATGCCTACCATAGGTCTAGGTTTATCTGTATCACGGGGTTTAGCAATTCTAGCAGTTTCATTACAGAAGTAAATAACATGCCCATCAATGTTATCAGACAAGAGATCTTTAACAATAAATATTAGGTTCAACTTTAACTTGCTCAGGAGGTGTATATGTTTTAATATTGCTTTTACGAACCACAGTTGAAGCTTTAGCATGATCCTTTATCCTAACAGGGAAAGGTGGTTTATCAACATAACGAGTAGGAACCATAGGATCATTATAAGTGACAGTCTTTTCTTCAAATTTAATTGGTGCAGCTACTTTTACTTCTATGGGAGGATGATATTTAAACCACTTCTCCCTAGGGAGATCAACATAAGTAGCAAAAGATTCACAGAAAGAAGCTACTATCTCAGAATCAACTCCATATTTAGTGCTAAACTTACGGGAAATATCGGTATCCATAAAAGATTTAACACAATCAAACTTAGGTGTCATACCAGACTCCTTACCATTGTCGAGGTCCCAATCTTCAGAGTTGCGTTTAATTCTATCCAATAAATCCCATCTAAATCCAATAGTCTTCATCATAAAAGAGCCAGCACAAGAAGTATCGAGCATGGTCCGATTATTTTCAGAAAGCCGAGCATAAATTTTTTGAAGAATTGTTTCTCTTGAAAGCTCATGATTGGGGCATGAATATAACATTGATTTAAGCCTCCCCCAAGCTTGAGCGATACTTTCTCCTTCGCGAGGCCAAAAATTATATATATAATTGCGATCACGATGACACAAGATGCATAGGGTAATACTTTTGATGAAATTCCAATTTCAATCTTCTATAGTTCCATGATCTCGTATCATCACATAGCCTATACCATACCAATGCATCTCCCTTCAAAGATAAAGGGAAGACCTTCTTCTTAGCAACATCATCGGGTATACCTGCAAGCTTAAATAATCCACATACTTCATCCACATATATTAGGTGTTCATCGGGATGTTTTGTTCCATCTCGTGTAAAAGGATTAGCTAGCAGTTTTTCTATCATACCCGAAGGATACTCATAAGGAATTTCATTTTTGTATTCATTTTCAGTAGGTTTAGTAGGTTAAGGAGCAACTCTTTGCTCTACTGGTCGGGGTGAAGATACCCCGAACAAGCCCCTCAGAGGATTACTTTCCGTAGTAATAAGTGACAGTAAATTTCAGCACACTATATAAATTTTTCCTTACCAAATTCCACCTACCAAAGGCGCTTTACTCCCCGGCAACGGTGCCAGAAAAGAATCTTGATGGCCCACAAGTATAGGGGATCTATCATTGTCCTTCCGATAAGTAAGAGTGTCGAACCCAACGAGGAGCAGAAGGAAATGATAAACGGTTTTCACCAAGGTATTCTCTGGAAGTACTGAAATAAGTGGTAACACATCATTTTGTGATGAGATAATTTGTAACGAGCAACAAGTAACAAAAGTAAATAAAGTGCAGCAAGGTGGCCCAATCCTTTTTGTAGCAAAGGACAAGCCTGGACAAACTCTTATATAAGGAAAAGCGCTCCCGAGGACACATGGGAATATCGTCAAGCTAGTTTTCATCACGTTCATATGATTCGCGTTCGGTACTTTGATAATTTGATATGTGGGTGGACCGGTGCTTGGGTGCTGTTCTTAATTGAACAAGCATCCCACTCATGATTAACCTCTATTGCAAGCATCCGCAACTACAACAAAAGTATTAAGGTAAACCTAACCATAGCATGAAACATATGGATCCAAATCAGCCCCTTACGAAGCAACGCATAAACTAGGGTTTAAGCTTCTGTCACTCTACTAACCCATCATCTACTTATTACTTCCCAATGCCTTCCTCTAGGCCCAAATAATGGTGAAGTGTTATGTAGTCGACGTTCACATAACACCACTAGAGGCTAGACAACATACATCTCATCAAAATATCGAACGAATACCTAATTCACATGACTACTAATAGCAAGACTTCTCCCTTGTCCTCAGGAACAAACGTAACTACTCACAAATCATATTCATGTTCATAATCAGAGGGGTAATAATATGCATACAGGATCTGAACATATGATCTTCCACCAATTAAACCAACTAGCATCAACTACAAGGAGTAATTAACACTACTAGCAACCTACTAGCACCAATCCCGGACTTGGAGACAAGAATTGGATACAAGAGATGAACTAGGGTTTTGAGATGAGATGGTGCTGATGAAGATGTTGATGGATATTGCCCTCTCCCAATGAGAGAAGCGTTGGTGATGACGATGGAACATCCCGATGGAACAAAACATCCCGATGAGCACCTAATATATGTGGATGAAGTATGTGGATTATTTAAGCTTGCAGGTATACCCGATGATGTTGCTAAGAAGAAGGTCTTTCCTTTATCTTGGAAGGGAGACGCATTGACATGGTATAGGCTATGTGATGATATGGGATCATGGAACTATAGAAGATTGAAATTGGAATTTCATCAAAAGTATTACCCTATGCATCTTGTTCATCGTGATCACAATTATATATATAATTTTTGGCCTCACGAAGGAGAAAGCATCGCTCAAGCTTGGGGGAGGCTTAAATCAATGTTATATTCATGCCCCAATCATGAACTTCCAAGAGAAACAATTCTTCAAAAAAATTATGCTCGGCTTTCTGATAACAATCGCACAATGCTTGATACTTCTTGTGTTGGCTCTTTTATGATGAAGACTATTGAATTCAAATGGGATTTATTGGATAGAATTAAACTCAACTCTGAAGATTGGGACATCGACAATGGTAAGGAGTCAGGTATGACACCTAAGTTTGATTGTGTTAAATCTTTCATGGATACCGAGGTTTTCCGTAAGTTTAGCACTAAATATGGACTTGATTCTGACATAGTAGCTTCTTTCTGTGAATCTTTTGCTACTTATGTTGATCTCCCTAAGGAGAAGTGCTTTAAATATCATCCTCCCATAGAAGTAAAAGTAGCTGCACCTATTAAAGTTAAAGAAAAGACTGTCACTTATAATGATCCTATTGTTCCTACTTCTTATGTTGAGAGACCACCTTTCCCTGTTAGGATAAAGGATCATGCTAAAGCTTCAATTGTAGTTTGTAAAAGCAATATTAAAACATATACACCTCCTGAGCAAGTTAAAGTTGAACCTAATATTGCTATTGTTAAAGAGCTCTTGTCTGATAATATTGATGGGCATGTTACTCAGTTCTGCGGTGAAACTGCTAGAATTGCTAAACCTTGTGCTAAAGATAAACATAGACCTGTGGTAGGCATGCCTGTTATTTCTGTTAAAAATAGGAGATCATTGTTATCATGGCTTATGTGATATGGGTGCTAGTGCTAGTGTTATACCTTATGACTTGTATAAAGAATCAAGCATGAAATTGCACCTGCTGAGTAGAAGATATTGATGTCACAATTAAACTTGCTAATAGAGATACTATTTTAGCAATGGGAATTGTTAGAGATGTTGAAGTCTTGTGTTGGAAAACTAAATATCCTGCTGATAGACCCTTCTTGGATACAGTTAATGCTAGGATAGACTGCAAAAAGAATGTTGTTACTATTGGCTTAGATGATATGACTCATGAGTTTTAACTCTCTAAATTTAGTAAACAATACCGTGAAGAGAATTGCCTAGTAAGGATGAAATATTGGTCTTGCCTTTATTGCCGTACCTCCTAATGATCCTTTAGAACAATATTTGCTAGACCATGAGAATGATATGTTTTATGAATGAAAGAAGGGAAATAGATGAAGTATTCTTTAAACAAGAACTATGCTAAAACCAATTTGCCTATTGAAATCCTAGGCGATCCTCCTCCACCTAAGGGTGATCCCGTGTTTGAGCTTAAACCGTTGCCTGATAATCTTAAATATGCTTATCTTGATGAAAAGAAGATATATCCTGTTATTATTAGTGCTAACCTTTCAGGAAGAATGAGGAAGAAAGATTATTGAAAACTCTGAAGAAGCACCGTGCTGCTATTGGATATACTCTTGATGATCTTAAGGGCATTAGTCCCACTCTATGTCAACATAAAATAAATTTGGAAGCAGATGCCAAACCAGTTCGCGATCCTTAATGACGTCTGAATCCTAAAATGAAAGAAGTGGTAAGAAAAGAAATACTAAAGCTTCTGGAGGCAGGTATAATTTATCCCGTTGCTGATAGTTAGTGGGTAAGTCCTGTTCATTGTGTCCCTAAGAAGGGAGGTATTACTGTTGTTCCTAATGATAAAGATGAATTGATTCCACAAAGAATTATTACAGGTTATAGGATGGTAATTGATTTCCGCAAATTAAATAAGGCTACTAAGAAAGATCATTACCCCTTACCTTTTATCGATCAAATGCTAGAAAGATTATGCAAGCATACACATTACTGATTTCTAGATGGTTATTCTGGTTTCTCTCAAATACCTGTGTCGGCTAAAGATCAATCAAAGACTACTTTTACATGCCCTTTTGGTACTTTTGCTTATAGACGTATGACTTTTGGTTTATGTAATGCACCTGCTACCTTTCAAAGATGCATGATGGCTATATTCTCTGACTTTTGTGAAAAGATTTGTGAGGTTTTCATGGAGGACTTTTCCGTCTATGGATCTTCTTTTGATGATTGCTTGAGCAATCTTGATCGAGTTTTGCAGAGATGTGAAGAAACTAATCTTGTCTTGAATTGGGAAAAGTGCCACTTTATGGTTAATGAAGGTATTGTCTTGGGGCATAAAGTTTCTAAAAGAGGTACTGAAGTTGATAAAGCCAAGTTTGATGCTATTGAAAAGATGCCATGTCCCAAGGACATCAAAGGTATAAGAAGTTTCCTTGGTCACGCCGGATTTTATAGGAGGTTCATCAAGGACTTCTCAAAAATTTCTCGTCCTCTGACTAATTTATTACAAAAAGATATACCATTTGTCTTTGGTGATGATTGTGCATAAGCATTTGAAATACTTAAGAAAGCATTAGTCTCTGCACCTATTGTTCAGCCACCTGATTGGAATTTACCCTTTGAAATTATGTGTGATGCTAGTGATTATGTTGTAGGTGCTGTTCTAGGGCAAAGAGTTGATAAGAAACTAAATGTTATCCATTATGCTAGTAAGACTCTAGACAATGCTCAAAGAAATTATGCTACTACTGAAAAAGAACTTTTAGCAGTTGTATTTGTTTGTGATAAGTTTAGACCTTACATTGTTGATTCTAAAGTAACTATCCACACTGATCATGCTGCTATTAAATATCTTATGGAAAAGAAAGATGCTAAACCTAGACTTATTAGATGGGTTCTCTTGCTACAAGAATTTGATTTGCATATTGTTGATAGAAAAGGAGTTGAAAACCCCGTTGCAGACAACTTATCTAGGTTAGAGAATGTTCTTGATGACCCACTACCTATTGATGATAGTTTTCATGATGAACAATTAAATGTCATAAGTACTTCTCGTAGTACCCCTTGGTATGCTGATTATGCTAATTACATAGTTGCTAAACTTATACCACCTAGCTTCACATACCAACAAAAGAAAAAGTTCTTCTATGATTTGAGACATTATTTTTGGGATGACCCACATCTTTATAAATAAGGAGTAGATGGTGTTACTAGATATTGTGTACCTGAGCATGAACAGGAACAGATCCCACGCAAGTGCCACTCCGAAACTTATGGAGGACACCACGAGGGAGATAGAACTGCACATAAGGTATTGCAATCTGGTTTTTATTGGCCTACTCTCTTCAAGGATGCCCGTAAGTTTGTCCTATCTTGTGATGAATGTCAAAGAACTGGTAATATTAGTAGATGTCAAGAAATGCCTATGAATTATTCACTTGTTATTGAACTGTTTGATGTTTGGGGCTTTGATTATATGGGACCTTTTCCTCCTCTAATGGATATACACATATTTTAGTTGCTGTTGATTATGTTACTAAGTGGGTAGAAGCTATTCCAACTAGTAGTGCTGATCATAACACTTCTATTAAAATGCTTAAAGAAGTTATTTTTCCGAGGTTTGGAGTCCCTAGATATTTAATGACTGATGGTGGTTCACATTTTATTCATGGTGCTTTCCGTAAACTGCTTGCTAAATATGACGTCAATCATAGAATTGCATCTTCGTATCACCCACAGTCTAGTGGTCAAGCAGAATTGAGTAATAGAGAACTCAAATTAATTTTGCAAAAGACTGTCAATAGGTCTAGAAAGAATTGGTCCAAGAAACTTGATGATGCATTATGGGCCTATAGAACTGCATATAAAAATCCTATGGGTATGTCTCCGTATAAAATGGTATATGGAAAAGCATGTCACTTACCTCTCGAACTAGAACATAAGGCATATTGGGCTATTAAAGAGCTCAACTATGATTTCAAACTTGCCGGTGAAAAGAGGTTATTTGATATTAGCTCACTTGATGAATGGAGAACACAAGCTTATGAAAATGCCAAGTTGTTTAAAGAAAAGGTTAAAAGATGGCATGACAAAAGGATACAAAAGCGTGAGTTTAATGTAGGTGATTATGTATTGCTATACAACTCTCGTTTAAGATTTTTTGTAGGGAAACTTCTCTCTAAATGGGAACGCCCCTATGTTATCAAGGAGGTCTATCGTTCTGGTGCCATAAAAATCAACAACTTCGAAGGCACAAATCCGAACGTGGTAAACGGTCAAAGAATCAAACATTATATCTCAGGTAATCCCATAAATGTTGAAACCAATATTATTGAAACCATAACCCCGGAGGAATACATAAGGGACACTTTCCAGAACGTTTCAGACTCCAAAAAGGAATAGGTATGTGGTACGGTAAGTACACCAACTCCAAAACAATTTTTAAGGCAATATTTCTCCGTTTTGGAATATTTAGAAAAATAGAAAATTAAGTAGCAGTCCAGGAAGGAAACGAGGGCCTCACGAGGGTGGAGCCCCCCCCTAGGGCGCGCCCCCTACCTCGTGAGCACCTCATGTGCCTTCCGGACTCTGTTTTCTTGCACGATACGTATTTTGGTCGGTAAAAATTCATTATATAATCTCCCGGGGGTTTTGACTCCCGTATCACGCAAAAATCCTCTGTTTTTGTTTTGAGCTGTTGATGCTACAGATTAGAGCAAGATGTCTTCTCAAGAGTCAGTCGGGGAGAGCCGAGTATCTAATCTGACACCGGAACCAAGGGCAAACAATGACCCTGACCACTTTGGGCCAGCAACGAAGGAAGAGATGGAGGCTGACCTAATGAGGGTAGATGCCATGGAGGATCAAGAAGTCACCTCTCGCTTCCAAGCTGGATTCGCAATGGGAGAACTGCAGAGCTCAGCTATTCCACACTCGGTTATCCCTTGCAATGTTAGATTTCTTTCTTATCAGAATATGAAAAAGAGTGTCACTGGTTCTCCCGCAGCTATGCAGCACCCTTGGGTGCAGGGAGCTTTGGCTGTTACAGGAAAACTCTGAAAGGAAATAATGGATCTCAAACAGCAAGTCAACAAGCTTGAGGAGGGGAATCGTATTTTGAAGGGCATCATCACCAAAAACATCACATCACCATCCCCGAAAAGAGAGACATAATCACATAGGTATGGGCACTCCCCCTGGCAACCACCAAGCTTGGGGGAGGTGCCCCGGTATCGTATCACAACTCCTATCTTTACCGTTTTCCTTAGTTCGATCTTATTAGTAGTATTTTGATCTAGTAGAATAAAGTTTGTGGCATGATCTAGTTGTGAGTTTTGCTTTATTATCCTTCTATGTAATCGAGTCCGTGAGCTATATAATAAAGATTAGTGTTGAGTCAAGGGCTTGATTGTTTTGCCGTGATCCTAAGTGAATAAAAGAAAAGAGAAAGAAATAAAAAGAAACAAAGAGATCATATGGATCTCATGGAGAGTAATGAGCTCACATAGAAAAATTATGATGAATAAAAGTTGTTGAGAGTTGACAAGCATAGTTTTGGTCATCACTGCAATTAATAGGAAGTAATAAAGAAAGAGAGGTCTTCACATATAGATATACTATCTTGGACATCTTTTATGATTGTGAGCACTCATTAAAATATGACATGCTAAAGAGTTGACATTGGACAAGGAAGACAACGTAATGGGTGATGTTTTCTTACATCTGAGATAAATTATATTGTCTTGGATCTTCCAACATGTTGAGCTTGCCTTTCCCCCTCATGCTAGCCAAATTCATTGCACCAAGTAGAGATACTACTTGTGCTTCCAAATACCCTTAAACAAGTTTTTCCATGAGAGTCCACCATATCTACCTATGGATTGAATAAGATCCTTCAAGTAAGTTGTCATCGGTGCAAAGCAATAAAAATTGCTCTCTAAATATGTATGACTGATTGGTGTGGGAGAAATAAGCTTTATACGATCTTGTGATGTGGAAGTAATAAAAGCGACAGACTGCATAATAAAGGTTCATATCACAAGGGGAAATATAAAGTGACGTTCTTTCGCATTAAGATTTTGTGCATCCAACCATAAAAACGCATGGCAACCTCTGCTTCCCTCTGCGAAGGGCCTATCTTTTATCATTATCTTCTACCTTATGCAAGAGTCATGGTGATTTTCACCCTTCCTCTTTACACTTTATCCTTTGGCAAGCACAGTATGTTGGAAAGATCCTGGTATATATGGCTAATTGGATGTGAGTTTTCATGAACTATTACTGTTGACATTACCCTTGAGGTAAAACGTTGGGAGGCAAAACTATAAGCCCCTATATTTCTCCGTGTCCGATTAAAACTCCATACCCATAAGTATTGCGTGAGTGTCAGCAATTGTGAAAGATTATATGATAGTTGAGTATGTGGACTTGCTGAAAAGCTCTTATACATTGACTCTTTCTTATGTTATGATAAATTGCAATTGCTTCAATGACTGGGATTATAGCTTGTTAGTTTTCAATGAAGTTTACGATTCATACTTGATATTGTGATTGAATTATTACCCTAGCATAATATATCATATGACAAGAATTATATAAGTTGTTGTTATAAGAATGATCATGATGCCCTCATGTCCGTATTTTATTTTTATCGACACCTTCATCTCTAAACATGTGGACATATTTTTCGATTTCGGCTTTTCGCTTGAGGACAGGCGAGGTCTAAGTTTGGGGGAGTTGATACGTCCATTTTGCATCATGCTTTTATATCAATATTTAATGCATTATGGGCTGTTATTTCACATTATGTCACAATACTTATGGCTATTCTCTCTTACTTTACAAGGTTTACATAAGGAGGGAGAATGCCGGCAGCTGGAATCCTGGGCTGGAAAAGGAGCAAATATTAGAGACCTATTATGCACAACTCCAAAAGTCCTGAAACTCCATGGAACACCTTATAATAAATAATGAAAAATCCTCGCCAAAGATGAAGACCAGGGGGGCCACACCCTTCTCACGAGGGTGCCCCCCCCCAGGGTGCGCCCCCCTACCTCGTGGGCCCCCTAGTGGCTCTCCGATGACCATCTTCTCCTGTATGAAGTCTTTCGTCGAGAAAAAATAAGAAGCAATCTTTCGGGACGAAACTCCGCCGCCACGAGGCGGAACCTTGGCGGATCCAATCTAGAACTCCGGCAGAGCTGTTCTGCCAGGGAAACTTCCCTCCCGGAGGGGGGAATCATCGCCATCGTCATCACCAACGCTCCTCTCATCGGAAGAGGGCAATCTCCATCAACATCTTCATCAGCACCATCTCATCTCAAAACCCTAGTTCATCTCTTGTATCCAATTCTTGTCTCCAAGTCCGAGATTGGTGCTAGTAGGTTGCTAGTAGTGTTAATTACTCCTTGTAGTTGATGCTAGTTGGTTTAATTGGTGGAAGGTCATATGTTCAGATCCTTTATGCATATTAATACCCCTTTGATTATGAACATGTTTATGCTTTGTGAGTAGTTACGTTTGTTCCTAAGGACAAGGGAGAAGTCTTGCTATTAGTAGTCATGTGAATTTGGTATTCGTTCGATATTTTGATGAGATGTATGTTGTCTAGCCTCTAGTGGTGTTATGTGAACGTCGACTACATAACACTTCACCATTATTTAGGCCTAGAGGAAGGCATTGGGAAGTAATAAGTAGATGATGGGTTGCTAGAGTGACAGAAGCTTAAACCCTAGTTTATGCGTTGCTTCGTAAGGGGCTGATTTGGATCCATATGTTTCATGCTATGGTTAGGTTTACCTTAATACTTTCGTTGTAGTTGCGGATGCTTGCAATAGAGGTTAATCATAAGTGGGATGCTCGCTCAAGTAAGAACAGCACCCAAGCACCGGTCCACCCACATATCAAATTATCAAAGTACCGAACGCGAATCATATGAACGTGATGAAAACTAGCTTGACGATATTCCCATGTGTCCTCCGGAGCGCTTTTCCTTATATAAGAGTTTGTCCAGGCTTGTCCTTTGCTACAAAAAGGATTGGGCCACCTTGCTGCACTTTATTTACTTTTGTTACTTGTTGCTCGTTACAAATTATCTCATTACAAAACCATCTGTTACCACTTATTTCTGTACTTGCAGAGAATACCTTGCTAAAAACCGTTTATCATTTCCTTCTGCTCCTTGTTGGGTTCGACGCTCTTACTTATCGAAAGTACTATGATAGATCCCCTATACTTGTGGGTCATCACTAATATTTGCAACTCGAAATAGGGGCTATGGATTAAGCGAAGATTGGCTACGGATGAGGTGACGATGCGCATGGGAAATGGTTCCAAAGTCGATGTGATTGCCGTCGGCACGCTCCCTCTACATCTACCTTCGGGATTAGTTTTAGACCTGAATAGCTTTTATTTCACTAGTAGAAAACAGGGCTTTGGTCACGGGGCAATATTCACATTAGTCCCGGTTCAGTCACGAACCGGGACTAATGTGAGCATTGGTCCCGGTTCGTGCGGCTAAGGCTTTAGTCCCGGTTCACCTGAGCCCTTTGGTCCCGGTTTGAGACACGAACCGAGACTAAAGGGTGCGATGCCCTTTAGTCCCGGTTTGTGTCTCAAACCAGGACTAAAGGTCCCATTTTCAAACTCTACCCCCCCCCCCCGGTGGATCGCCTTTTTTGTTTTGAAAAAATCAGAAGAAAATGATAAAAACTTCAAAAAATAAAATCCTTCGAGAGGTAGTTATATTACTACATCTACTAGTTAGGAAAATTTAAAAACTTAAATTTGGACATGTTTTGCAAAAAAATGTAGGGAAAATGTAAAACGGCTATAACTTTTGCATACGATGTCGGAAAAAAACGTATAATATATCAAAATGTTCGGAACGAAAATCAGATGGAAACTGCCTACGGCCTGTTTGCAAATTTTTAGAATCCTCAAATTCTAAAAGGAAAAAAAGTTATGCTCAAATTTCAGTTTTTTTTGAATTTTTGTTAAATCTGGTCAAACTATGGTCAAACTACTTATTTAAGAAGTATTAGTGTTACTAAATAATTATTCAAGAATATTAGTGTTACTAAATAATTATTTCAGTTTTTTTGAATTTTTGTCAACAGTGGTCAAACTACTTATTCAAGAAATATTAGTGTTACTAAATAATTATTGATTTTTAGAACAATAGTTTCAAACTCAAACAGTGAAATGTGTGACTTCATGCTCAAGCTAAATTCCTGAGGGTTAATAGGGTTGACATCTTACTATTGTCAGGAAAACAACAAGTGCAGACTTGGAAACGAGGGAGAATAGAACCCGGAAGTTAAGCGTGCTCAGGATGGAGTAGTGAGAGGATGGGTGACCGTTCGGGAAGTTAGATGATTTGGAATGATGAGGGGTGATTAGAGATTAAAGGTTAAATTGAGCAGTGATGAGGGGTGATTAGAGATTAGAGGTTAAAATAATTCAGAAATTTGAAATTCAAAAAAATTCAAAAAAATCATAAAATTTCCTTCAGTACCGGTTGGTGTTACCAACCGGGACTAAAGGTGGACCTCCAGGCAGCGGCCACGTGGAGGGCCTTTAGTCCCGGTTCCAGTTAGAACCGGGACTAAAGGGGGAGGCTTTAGTACCGACCCTTTAGTCCCGGTTCCAAAACCGGGACTAAAGGCCCTTTTTCTACTAGTGTTTGGTGCCAGCATTAAGCATGAACATTATATTTGGATCTTGTTTGATGCAAGACGGTTATTCATTTAAATCAGAGAATAATGGTTGTTCTATTTATATGAGTAATATCTTTTATGGTCACGCACCCTTGATGAGTGGTCTATTTTTACTAAATCTTGATAGTAGTGATACACATATTCATAGTATTGAAGCCAAAAGATCTAAGTTTAATAATGATAGTGCAACTTATTTGTGGCACTACCGTTTAGGTCATATTGGTGTAAAGCGCATGAAGAAACTCCATGCTGATGGGCTTTTGGAATCACTTGATTATGAATCACTTGATGCTTGCGAACCATGCCTCATGGGCAAGATGACTAAGACTCCGTTCTTCGGAACAATGGAACGAGCAACAAACTTATCGTCAATAATACATACTGATGTGTGTAGTCCGATGAGTGTTGATGCTCGTGGCAAGTATCGTTATTTTCTGACCTTCACAGATGATTTGAGCAGATATGGGTATATCTACTTGATGAAACATAAGTCTGAAACATTTGAAAAGTTCAAAGAATTTCAGAGTGAAGTGGAAAGTCATTGTAACAAGAAAATTAAGTTTCTACGATCTGATCGTGCAGGTGAATATTTGAGTTATGAGTTTGGTCTTCATTTGAAACAATGCGATATAGTTTCGCAACTCACGCCACCTGTAACACCACAACGTAATGGTGTGTCCGAACATTGTAGCCGCACTTTATTAGATATGGTAGAATCTATGATGTCTCATACTGATTTACCACTACCGTTTTGGGGTTATGCTTTAGAGAAGACTGCATTCACATTAAATAAGGCACCATCAAAATCCATTGAGACGACACCATATGAACTGTGCTTTGGCAAGAAACCCAAGTTGTCATTTCTAAAAGTTTGGGGCTGCGATGCCTATGTGAAAAAGCCTCAACCTGATAAGCTCGAACCCAAATCGGGAAAATGTGTCTTCATAGGATACCCGGAAACTGTTGGGTACACCTTTTATCATAGATCCAAAGGGAAGATATTCGTTGCTAAGAATGGATCCTTTCCAGAGAAGGAGTTTCTCTCGAAAGAAGTGAGTGGGAGGAAAGTAGAACTTGATGAGGTAACAGTACCTTCTACCTTATTGGAAAGTAGTTCATCACAGAAATAAGTTCCAATGATTCCTATACTAGTTAGTGAGGAAGTTAATGATGTTGATCATGAAACTTCTGATCAAGTTACTACCAAACCTCGTAGGTCAACCAGAGCAAGATCAGCACTAGCGTGGTATGGTAATCCTGTTCTGTAGGTCATGTTACTTGACCATGAAAAACCTATGAACTATGAGGAAGCGATGATGAGCCCAGATTCCGCGAAATGGCTTGAGGCCATGAAATCCGAGATGGGGTCTGAGGGAGTCCTGGATTAGGGGGTCTCTGGACAGCCGGACTATCTCCATTGGCCGGACTGTTAGACTATGAAGATACAAGATTGAAGACTTCGTCTCGTGTCCGGGTGGGACTCTACTTGGCGTGGAAGGCAAGCTAGGCAATGCGAATATGGATATCTCCTCCTTTGTAACCGACCTTGTGTAACCCTAACCCTCTCCGGTGTCTATATAAACCGAAGGGTTTTAGTCTGTAGGACAACAACCATAACATACAATCATACCAAAGCCTAGCTTCTAGGGTTTAGCCTCTCTGCTCTCGTGGTAGATCTACTCTTGTACTACCCATATCATCAATATCAATCAAGCAGGACGTAGGGTTTTAACTCCATCAAGATGGCCTGAACCTGGGTAAAACATCGTGTCCCTTGCCTCCTGTTACCATCCGGCCTAGACGCACAGTTCGGGACCCCCTACCCGAGATCCGTCGGTTTTGACACCGACATTGGTGCTTTCATTGAGAGTTCCTCTGTGTCGTCGCCGTTAGGCTTGATGGCTCCTACTATCATCGATAGCGATGCGGTCCAGGGTGAGACTTTTCTCCCTGGACAGATCTTCGTATTTGGCGGCTTTGCACTGCGGGCTAATTCGCTTGGCCATCTGGAGCAGATTGAAAGCTACACCCTAGCCATCAGGTCAGATTTGGAAGTTTGAACTACACGGCCGACATCCACGGAGACTTGATCTTCGACGGATTCGAGCCACAGCCGGGCGCGCCGCACTATCGCGATGGGTATGACCTAGCTCTGCCGCCGAACAGTACCCCAGAGGCCGCGCCCGCATCAGCTCCGACCCTTAGCTCGAAGCCAACTGCACCAGTCAAGGATGGGTGGTTAGACACCGCCTCAGGGGCTGCAGTCTCAACGGTGATCGAGCCGAACACTAGCCTAACCCTCTGCGTAGCCCGTGACTCCAAGGTGTCGGACTCTTTTCCGGACTCCGAACCATCCGCGCCCCTGCCAATCGAATCCGATCGGGCGCTGATCATGGAATTCACCGCCGCGGATATCTTTCAGCATTCGCCCTTCGGCGACATTCTGAATTCACTAAGGTCTCTCTCTTTGTCAGGAGAGCCCTGGCCGGATTATGGCCAACAGGATTGGGATGCGGACGATGAAGAAATTCGACGCCCACCCACCACCCACTTCGTAGCCACTGTCGATGATTTAACCAACGTGCTCTACTTCGACTCCGAAGACATCAACGGTATGGACGACGATGTCGGAGACGAACATGAACCAGCACCTATAGGGAACTGGAAAGCCACCTCGTCATATGGCATATACATGGTGGATACACCCAAAAAGAAGGCAATGGCGACGGGATAGCGGAGGATGACCCCTCCAAGAAGCAACCCAAACGCCGATGTCAGCGGCGCCACTCTAAGTCCCGCCAAAGCAAAAGTGGTGATACCGACACAGGAGATAATAACACTCCGGATAGTGCTGAAGAAAACAACAAACCCCTCCAGCAAGATTTAGAGCAGGAGGATGAAGGAGCCAGCTCTCCTAAGAGAGCGGCAGACGAAGAGGAGGAGGATGACAATAACATCCCCCCCTCCGAAGACGAGGCAAGCCTCGGCGACGATGAATTCGCCGTCCCAGAGGATCCCGTCGAACAAGAGCACTTCAAGCGCTGGCTTATGGCCACGGCAAATAGCCTGAAGAAAAAGCAGCAGCAGCTTCAAGCTAATCAAGATCTGCTAGCTGACAAATGGACTGAAGTCCTCGCGGCCGAGGAATATAAACTCGAGCGCCCCTCCAAGAGTTACCCAAGGCACAGGTTACTACCCTGACTGGAGGAAGAAGCGTATGATACGGCCGATCGACCACCAGTGGCCGCGATAGAGAGGCATTCCAGCCAAAAGCTCAGCCTCCACCCTAACGCCATTCAAATAAAAAGGCATGGGGAGATACGCCAGACCTGCGAGACATACTGGAGGACAAGGCAAAGCATTCAAGATCGATCTACGGATCACGAGGGCGCACCACTCTGCGAGACGACAAACGTCACGCCGGATACAGTAAAAGCAAATCCAACAGGGCCAAACACAGCGGGCAAGACCCATTCGAGCTGCGTCGAGATATAGCCCAATACAGAGGCGCCGCACACCCCTTATGCCTCACAGACGAAGTAATGGAACATCAATTCCCAGAAGGTTTCAAACCGGTAAATATTGAATCATACGACGGCACAACAGATCCCGCAGTATGGATTGAGGACTTCCTCCTCCACATCCACATGGCCCGCGGCGATGACTTACACGCCATCAAATACCTCCCACTAAAGCTCAAAGGACCAGCGCGGCATTGGCTTAACAGCTTGCCAGCGGACTCCATTAGCTGTTGGGAAGATCTGGAGGCCGCATTCCTCGACAACTTCCAAGGCACTTATGTGCGACCACCAGATGCCGATGATTTGAGCCACATAATTCAGCAGCCAGAAGAGTCGGCCAGGCAATTCTGGACTCGGTTCCTTACAAAGAAAAATCAAATCGTCGACTGTCTGGATGCGAAGGCCTTAGCGGCTTTCAAGCACAACATCTGAGACGAGTGGCTAGCCCGGCACCTTGGTCAGGAAAAGACGAAATCTATGGCAGCTCTCACGACGCTCATGACCCGCTTTTGTGCGGGAGAAGACAGCTGTCTGGCTTGCAGTAATAACATATCAAAGAACCATGGTACCTCAGATACCAAGGACGACAATAGCAGGTCACGTCGCAACAAGCATAAGCGCCGCATTAATAGCGAAAATACTGAGGATACGGCAGTCAACGCCGGATTCAAAGGCTCTAAACCCGGTCAGCAGAAAAAGCCATTCAAACAAAGTACGTCGGGTCCGTCCAGCTTGGACCGTATACTAGATCGCTTGTGTCAAATACACAGCACCCCAGACAAGCCAGCCAATCACACCAATAGGGATTGTTGGGTGTTCAAGCAGTCCGGCAAGTTAATTGCCGAAAACAAGGACAAGGGGCCGCATAGCGATGACGAGGAGGAGCCCCGGCAGCCGCACACTGGAGGATAGAAGAGGTTTCCCCTGCAAGTGCGGACGGTGAACATGATATACGCAATCCACATCCCCAAGAGGGAGCGGAAGCGTGCGCTCAGGGACGTATATGCATTGGAGCCAGTCGCCCCAAAGTTCAACCCTTAGTCCTCCTGCCCGATCACCTTCGATCGTAGGGACCACCCCACTAGTATCCGTCATGGCGGATTCGCCGCACTAGTCCTAGACCCAATCATCAACGGATTTCACCTCACTCGAGTCCTTATGGATGGCGGCAATAGCCTGAACCTGCTTTATCAGGACACAGTGCGCAAAATGGGTATAGACCCCTCAAGGATCAAACCCACAAAAACGACCTTTAAGGGCATCATTCCAGGTGTAGAGGCCCATTGCACAGGCTCAATTACACTGGAAGTGGTCTTCGGATCCCCGGATAACTTCCGAAGCAAAGAGTTAGTCTTTGATATAGTCCCGTTCCGCAGTAGTGTCCACGCGCTGCTCGGGCGAACCGCATTTGCTAGATTCAATGCGGTACCGCATTATGCATACCTCAAGCTCAAGATGCCAGGACCTCGCGGAGTTATTACAGTCAATGGAAACACAGAGCGCTCCCTCCAAACAGAGGAGCACACCGCAGCCCTCACAGCAGAAACGCAAAGCAGCCTCTCAAGGCAATCAACCAGTTCGGTGCTTCACAGCCCGGACACCTTCAAGCGTGCTCGGGGCAATCGGCAAATAGACCGCCTGGCGCGATCTGAGCTCGCGTAGCAATACGGCGGCCACCCCAATCCCAGCCCAGCAGCGAAACTCGTGTCGCGCGTACATAATTACGCATTAAAAATACCATGGGCACAGGTGGGGAGGGGGGCACAACTACGGCACGCCCCAAGACGCGGCCTAAACCGCACTAGGGGCTTCCCGTTCGGTTATTTTTCTTTTTCTTTCAGGACCTTAATCTCTGGAAACACTATCTAGCGGCACTATTGCCGAACACATGTTGCAGCAACCAAGGAGGCAGACAGCTATGTTATATCACGGAATTTCCAGGTTGATTACAGTAAATGAGTGAAATATTCAATTTAATATCATTCCTCAGCTTGCCCTTGGAAGGGACATAGTCCTACTCTATGCTTATCGCACTATCTGTATCACTCTGCTTTAACGTAATTCTTTAATAAACAATGCATGACATTACGACTATTATTGCATTCTTGTTAAATATATATATATGTGTGTGTGTGTGTGTTCATTAATGACGCCTTGCAACCATACACTATGGTACGGCCAATACACCAGAGGCTTACTGTTGGGGAACGTAGTAATTTCAAAAAAATTCCTACGCACACGCAAGATCATGGTGATGCATAGCAATGAGAGGGGAGAGTGTTGTCTATGTACCCTCGTAGATCGGAAGCGGAAGCATTAGCACAACGCGGTTGATGTAGTCGTACGTCTTCACGGCCCAACCGATCAAACACCGAAACTACGGCACCTCCGAGTTCTAGCACACGTTCAGCTCGATGACGATCCCCGGACTCCGATCCAGCAGAATGTCGGGGAAGAGTTCCGTCAGCACGACGGCATGGTGACGATCTTGATGTTCTACCGTCGCAGGGCTTCGCCTAAGCACCGCTACAATATTATTGAGGATTATGGTGGAGGAGGGCACCGCACACGGCTAATAGATCTCAAGGATCAATTTTTGTGTCTTTGGGGTGCCCCCCTGCACCCGTATATAAAGGAGCAAGGGAGGAGGAGGCCGGCCCTAGGAGGGGGTGCGCCAAGTGTGGAGTCCTACTAGGACTCCCTAGTCCTACTAGGATTCCACCTCCCATATGGAATAGTAAAAGAGGAAGGGAAAAGGAGAAGGAAGCAACGGGGCGCCCCCCTTCCTAGTCCAATTCGGACCAGACCAAGGGGAGGGGTGCGGCCACCCTTGAGGCCCTTTTCCTTCTTTCCCGTATGGCCCAATAAGACCCAATACGTATTCCCGTAACTCTCCGGTACTCCGAAAAATACCCGAATCACTCGGAACCTTTCCGATGTCCGAATATAGTCGTCCAATATATCGATCTTTACGTCTCGACCATTTCGAGACTCCTCGTCATGTCCCCGATCTCATCCGGGACTACGAACTCCTTCGGTACATCAAAAATCATAAACTCATAATATAACTGTCATCGAAACATTAAGCGTGCGGACCCTATGGGTTCGAGAACAATGTAGACATGACCGAGACACGTCTCCGGTCAATAACCAATAGCGGAACCTGGATGCTCATATTGGCTCCCACATATTCTACGAAGATCTTTATCGGTCAGACCGCATAATAACATACGTTGTTCCCTTTGTCATCGGTATGTTACTTGCCCGAGATTCGATCGTCGGTATCTCAATACCTAGTTCAATCTCGTTACCGGCAAGTCTCTTTACTCGTTCCTTAATACATCATGCTGCAACTAACTCATTAGTTGCAATGCTTGCAAGGCTTAAGTGATGTGCATTACCGAGAGGGCCCAGAGATACCTCTCTGACAATCGGAGTGACAAATCCTAATCTCGAAATACGCCAACCCAACAAGTACCTTTGGAGACACCTGTAGAGCACCTTTATAATCACCCAGTTACGTTGTGACGTTTGGTGGCACACAAAGTGTTCCTCCGGTAAATGGGAGTTGCATAATCTCATAGTCATAGGAACATCTATAAGTCATGAAGAAAGCAATAGCAACAAACTAAACGATTAAGTGCTAAGCTAACGGAATGGGTCAAGTCAATCATCATTCTCCTAATGATGTGATCCCGTTAATCAAATGACAACTCATGTCTATGGTTAGGAAACATAACCATCTTTGATCAACGAGCTAGTCAAGTAGAGGCATACTAGTGACACTCTGTTTGTCTATGTATTCACACATGTATTATGTTTCCGGTTAATACAATTCCGGCATGAATAATAAACATTTATCATGATATAAGGAAATAAATAATAACTTTATTATTGCCTCTAGGGCATATTTCCTTCAGTCTCCCACTTGCACTAGAGTCAATAATCTAGTTCACATCGCCATGTGATTTAATACCAATAGTTCACATCACCATGTGATTAACACCCATAGTTCATATCGACATGTGACCAACACCCAAAGGGTTTACTAGAGTCAATAATCTAGTTCACATCACTATGTGATTAACACCCAAAGGGTACTAAGGTGTGATCATGTTTTGCTTGTGAGAGAAGTTTAGTCAACGGATCTGCCACATTCAGATCCGTAAGTATTTTGCAAATTTCTATGTCAACAATGCTCTACATGGAGCTACTCTAGCTAATTGCTCCCACTTTCAATATGAATCCAGATTGAGATTTAGAGTCATCTGGATCAGTGTCAAAATTTGCATCGACGTAACCCTTTACGACGAACCATTTTGTCACCTCCATAATCGAGAAACATATCCTTATTCCACTAAGGATAATTTTGACCGCTGTCCAGTGGTCTACTCCTAGATCACTATTGTATTCCCTTGCCAAAAATAGTGTAGGGTATACAATAGATCTGGTACACAGCATGGCATATTTTATAGAACCTATGGCCAAGGCATAGGGAATGAGTTTCATTCTCTTTCTATCTTCTGTCGTGGTCGGGCTTTGAGTCTTACTCAGTTTCACACCTTGTAACACAGGCAAGAACTCTTTCTTTGACTGTTCCATTTTGAACTACTTCAAAATCTTGTCAAGGTATGTACTCATTGAAAAACTTATCAAGCGTCTTGATCTATCTCTATAGATCTTGATGCTCAATATGTAAGCAGCTTCACCGAGGTCTTTCTTTGAAAAACTCCTTTCAAACACTCCTTTATGCTTTGCAGAATAATTCTACATTATCTCTGATCAACAATATGACATTCACATATACTTATCCGAAATGATGTAGTGCTCCCACTCACTTTCTTGTAAATATAGGCTTCACCGCAAGTCTGTATAAAACTATATGCTTTGATCAATTTATCAAAGCGTATATTCCAACTCCGAGATGCTTCCACCAGTCCATAGATGGATCGCTGGAGCTTGCATATTTTGTTAGCACCCTTAGGATTGACAAAACCTTCTGGTTGCATCATATACAACTCTTCTTTAATAGATCCATCAAGGAATGCAGTTTTGTTTATCCATTTTCCAGATTTCATAAAATGTGGCAATTGCTAACATGATTCAGACAGACTTAAGCATAGATACAAGTGAGAAACTCTCATCGTAGTCAACACCTTGAACTTGTCGAAAACCTTTTGCGACAATTCTAGATTTGTAGATAGTAACACTACTATCAACGTCCGTCTTCCTCTTGAAGATCCATTTAATCTCAATGGCTCGCCGATCTTTGGGCAAGCCAATCAAAGCCCATACTTTGTTCTCATACATGGATGTCATCTTATCTTTCATGGCCTCAAGCCATTTCGCGGAATCTAGGCTCATCATCGCTTCCTCATAGTTCGTAGGCTCGTAATGGTCAAGTAACATGACCTCCAAAACAGGATTACCGTACCACTCTGGTGCGGATCTCCCTCTGGTTTACCTACGAGGTTCAGTAGTAACTTGATCTGAAGTTACATGATCATCATCATTAGCTTCCTCACTAATTGGTGTAGTAGTCATATGAACAGATTTCTGTGATGGACTACTTTTCAATAAGGGAGCTGGTACAGTTACCTCATCAAGTTCTACTTTCCTCCCACTCACTTCTTTCGAGAGAAACTCATTCTCTAGAAAGGATCCATTCAAAGCAACGAATATCTTGCCTTCGGATCTGGGATAGAAGGTGTACCCAACATTTTCTTTTGGGTATCCTATGAAGACGCACTTCTCTAATTTGGGATTGAGCTTGTCAGGTTGAAACTCTTTCACATAAGCATTGCAACCTCAAATTTTAATAAACGACAGCTTAGGTTTCTTGCCAAACCATAGTTCATACGGTGTCGTCTCAACGGATTTAGATGGTGCCCTATTTAACGTGAATGCAGCTGTCTCTAATGCATAACCCCAAAACGATAGTGGTAGACCGGTAAGAGACATCATAGATCGGACCATATCTACTAAAGTACGGTTATACGTTCGGACACACCATTACACTGTGGTGTTCCAGGTGGCGTGAGTAGTGAAACTATTTCACATTGTTTTTAACTGAAGGCCAAACTCGTAACTCCAATATTTTACTTCTGCGATCATATCGTAGAAACTTTTATTTTTGTTACGATGATTCTCCACTTCACTCTGAAATTCTTTGAACTTTTCGAATGTTTCAGACTTGTGTTTCATCAAGTAGATATACTCATATCTGCTCAAATCATCTGTGAAGATCAGAAAATAATGATACCTGCCGCGAGCCTCAATATTCATCGGACCACATACATCAGTATGTATGATTTCCAACAAATCTGTTGCTCGCTACATTGTTCCGGAGAACGGAGTCTTAGTCATCTTGCCCATGAGGCATGGTTCGCAAGCATCAACTGATTCATAATCAAGTGATTCCAAAAGCCCATCAGCATGGATTTTCTTCATGCGCTTTACACCAATATGACCTAAACGGCAGTGCCAAAAATAAGTTGCACTATCATTATTAACATTGCATCTTTTGGTTTCAATATTATGAATATGTGTATCACTACGATCGAGATCCAACGAACCATTTTCATTGGGTGTGTAACCATATAAGGTTTTATTCATGTAAAAAGAACAACAATTTATTCTCTTACTTAAATGAATAACCGTATTGCAATAAACATGATCAAATCATATTCATGCTCAACGCAAACACCAAATAACACTTATTTAGGTTCAGCACTAATCCCAAAAGTATAGGGAGTGTGCGATGATGATCATATCAATCTTAGAACCACTTCCAACACACATCGTCACTTCACCCTTAACTAGTCTATGTTCATTCTGCAACTCCCGTTTCGAGTTACTACTCTTAGCAACTGAACTAGTGTCAAATACTGAGGGGTTGCGATAAACACTAGTAAAGTACACATCAATAACATGTATATCAAATATACTTATGTTCACTTTGCCATCCTTCTTATCCGCCAATTACTTGGGGTAGTTCCGCTTCCAGTGACCAGTCCCTTTGTAGTAGAAGCACTCAGTTTCAGGCTTAGGTCCAGACTTGGGTTTTTCACTTGAGCAGCAACTTGCTTGCCGTTCTTCTTGAAGTTCCCCTTTCTTCCCTTTGTCCCTTTACTTGAAACTAGTGGTTTTGTTTACCATCAACACTTGATGCTTTTCTTGATTTCTACCTTCATTGATTTCAGCATCATGAAGAGCTTGGAATCGTTTCCGTTATCCCTTGCATATTATAGTTCATCACGAAGTTCTACTAACTTGGTGATGGTGACTAGAGAATTCTGTCAATCACTATTTTATCTGGAAGATTAAATCCCACTTGATTCAAGCGATTGTAGTACCCAGACAATCTGAGCACATGCTCACTGCTTGAGCTATTCTCCTCCATCTTTTAGCTATAGAACTTGTTGGAGACTTCATATCTCTCAACTCGGGTATTTTCTTGAAATATTAACTTCAACTCCTGGAATATCTCATATGGTTCATGACGTTCAAACGTCTTTGAAGTCCCGATTCTAAGCCGTTTAAGCATGGTGCACTAAACTATCAAGTAGTCATCATACTGAGCTAGCCAAATGTTCATAACATCTGCATCTCCTCCTGCAATAGGTTTGTCACCTAGCGGTGCATCAAAGACATAATTCTTCTGTGCAGCAATGAGGATAAACCTCATATCACGGATCCAATCTGCATCATTGCTACTAACATCTTTCAACTTAGTTTTCTCTAGGAACATATTTAAAATAAAACAGGGGATCTAAACACGAGCTATTGATCTACAACATAGATATGCTAATACTACCAGGACTAAGTTCATGATAAATTAAAGTTCAATTAATCATATTACTTAAGAACTCCCACTTAGATAGACATCCCTCTAATCCTCTAAGTGATCACGTGATCCAAATCAACTAAACCATGTCCGATCATCACGTGAGATGGAGTAGTTTCAATGGTGAACATCATTATGTTGATCATATCTACTATATGATTCACGCTCGACCTTTCGGCCTCCGTGTTCCGAGGCCATATCTGTTATATGCTAGGCTCGTCAAGTTTAACCTGAGTATTCCACGTGTGCAACTGTTTTGCAACCGTTGTATTTGAACATAGAGCCTATCACACCCGATCATCGCGTGGTGTCTCAGCACGAAGAACTTTCGCAACGTTGCATACTCAGGGAGAACACTTATACTTTGATAATTTTAGTGAGGGATCATCTTATAATGCTACCGTCAATCAAAGCAAGATAAGATGCATAAAAGATAAACATCACATGCAATCAATATAAGTGATATGATATGGCCATCATCATCTTGTACTTGTGATCTCTATCTCCGAAGTACCGTCATGATCACAATCGTCCCCGGCGTGACACCTTGTTCTCCATCGTAGCATTGTTGTCGTCTCGCCAATCTTATGCTTCCACGACTATCGCTACCGCTTAGTGATAAAGTAAAGCATTACAGCGTGATTGCATTGCATACAATAAAGCGACAACCATATGGCTCTTGCCAGTTGCCGATAACTCGGTTACAAAACATGATCATCTCATACAATAAAATTTAGCATCATGTCTTGACCATATCACATCACAACATGCCCTGCAAAAACAAGTTAGACGTCCTCTACTTTGTTGTTGCAAGTTTTACGTGGCTGCTACGGGCTTAGCAAGAACCGTTCTTACCTACGCATCAAAACCACAACGATAGTTTGTCAAGTTGGTGTTGTTTTAACCTTCGCAAGGACCGGGCGTAGCCACACTTGGTTCAACTAAAGTTGGAGAAACTGACACCCGCTAGCCACCTGTGTGCAAAGCACGTCAGTAGAACCAGTCTCACGTAAGCGTACGCGTAATGTCGGTCCGGGCCGCTTCATCCAACAATACCGCCGAACCAAAGTATGACATGCTGGTAAGCAGTATGACTTATATCGCCCACAACTCACTTGTGTTCTACTCGTGCACAACATCAACGCATAAAACCTAGGCTCGGATGCCACTGTTGAGGAACGTAGTAATTTCAAAAAATTTCCTACGCACATGCAAGATCATGGTGATGCATAGCAACGAGAGGGGAGAGTGTTGTCTACGTACCCTCGTAGATCGGAAGCGGAAGCGTTAGCACAACGCGGTTGATGTAGTCGTACGTCTTCACGGCCCGACCGATCAAGCACCGAAACTACGGCACCTCCGAGTTCTAGCACACGTTCAGCTCGATGACGATCCCCGGACTCCGATCCAGCAGAATGTTGGGGAAGAGTTCCGTCAGCACGACGGCGTGGTGACTATCTTGATGTTCTACCGTCGCAGGGCTTCACCTAAGCACCGCTACAATATTATTGAGGATTATGGTGAAGGAGGGCACCGCACACAGCTAATAGATCTCAAGGATCAATTTTTGTGTCTTTGGGGTGCCCCCCTGCACCCGTATATAAAGGAGCAAGGGAGGAGGAGGCCGGCCCTAGGAGGGGGCACGCCAAGTGTGGAGTCCTACTAGGACTCCCTAGTCCTAGTAGGATTCCACCTCCCATATGGAATAGGAAAAGAGAAAGGGAAAAGGAGAAGGAAGGAAGGGGGCGCCCCCCTTCCCTAGTCCAATTCGGAATAGACCAAGGGGAGGGGTGCGGCCACCCTTGAGGCCCTTTTCCTTCTTTCCCATATGGCCCAATAAGGCCCAATACGTATTCCCGCAACTCTCCAGTACTCCGAAAAATACCCGAATCACTCGGAACCTTTCCGATGTCCGAATATAGTCGTCCAATATATCGATCTTTACGCCTCGACCATTTCGAGACTCCTCGTCATGTCCCCGATCTCATCTGGGACTCCGTACTCCTTCGGTACATCAAAAATCATAAACTCATAATATAACTATCATCGAAACCTTAAGCGTGCGGACCCTACGGGTTCGAGAACAACGTAGACATGACCGAGACACGTCTCCGGTCAATAACCAATAGCGGAACCTGGATGCTCATATTGGCTCCCACATATTCTATGAAGATCTTTATCGGTCAGACCGCATAACAACATACGTTGTTCCCTTTGTCATCGGTATGTTACTTGCCCAAGATTCGATCGTCGGTATCTCAATACCTAGTTCAATCTCGTTACCGGCAAGTCTCTTTACTCGTTCCGTAATACATCATCCTGCAACTAACTCATTAGTTGCAATGCTTGCAAGGATAAAGTGATGTGCATTACCGAGAGGACCCAGAGATACCTCTCCGACAATCGGAGTCACAAATCATAATCTCGAAATACGCCAACCCAACAAGTACCTTCGGAAACACCTGTAGAGCACCTTTATAATCACCCAGTTACGTTGTGACATTTGGCACACAAAGTGTTCCTCCGGTAAACGGGAGTTTCATAATCTCATAGTCATAGGAACATGTATAAGTCATGAAGAAAGCAATAGCAACAAACTAAATGATCAAGTGCTAAGCTAACGGAATGGGTCAAGTCAATCACATCATTCTCCTAATGATGTGATCCCGTTAATCAAATGACAACTCATGTCTATGGTTAGGAAACATAACCATCTTTGATCAACGAGCTAGTCAAGTAGAGGCATACTAGTGACACTCTGTTTGTCTATGTATTCACACATGTATTATGTTTCCGGTTAATACAATTCCAGCATGAATAATAAACATTTATCATGATATAAGGAAATAAATAATAACTTTATTATTGCCTCTAGGGAATATTTCCTTCAGTCCCTCACTCACACCAGAGTCAATAATCTAGTTCACATCGCCATGTGATTTAATACCAATAGTTCACATCACCATGTGATTAACACCCGTAGTTCATATCGACATGTGACCAACAGCCAAAGGGTTTACTAGAGTCAATAATCTAGTTCACATCGTTATGTGATTAACACCCAAAGGGTACTAAGGTGTGATCATGTTTTGCTTGTGAGAGAAGTTTAGTCAACGGGTCTGCCACATTCAGATCCGTAAGTATTTTGCAATTCTATGTCAACAATGCTCCACACGGAGCTACTCTAGCTAATTTCTCCCACTTTTAATATGAATCCAGATTGAGATTTAGAGTCATCTGGATCAGTGTCAAAATTTGCATCGATGTAACCTTTTACGACGAACCTTTTTGTCACCTCCATAATCGAGAAACATATCCTTATTCCATTAAGGATAATTTTGACTGCTGTCCGGTGGTCTACTCCTAGATCACTATTGTACTCCCTTGCCAAAAATAGTGTAGGCTATACAATAGATCTGGTACACAACATGGCATATTTTATAGAACCTATGGCCAAGGCATAGGGAATGAGTTTCATTCTCTTTCTATCTTTTGCCGTGGTCGGGCTTTGAGTCTTACTCAGTTTCACACCTTGTAACATAGGTAAGAACTCTCTCTTTGACTGTTCCATTTTGAACTACTTCAAAATCTTATCAAGGTATGTACTCATTGAAAAACTTATCAAGCGTCTTGATCTATCTCTATAGATCTTGATGCTCAATACGTAAGCAGCTTCACCGAGGTCTTTCTTTCAAACACTCCTTTATGCTTTGCAGAATAATTCTACATTATCTCCGATCAACAATATGTCATTCACATATACTTATCAGAAATGATGTAGTGCTCCTACTCACTTTCTTGTAAATATAGGCTTCACGCAAGTCTGTATAAAACTATATGCTTTGATCAACTTATCAAAGCGTATATTCGAACTCCGAGATGCTTGCACCCGTCCATAGATGGATCGCTGGAGCTTGCATATTTTGTTAGCACCTTTAGGATTGACAAAACCTTCTGGTTGCATCATATACAACTCTTCTTTAATAAATCCATTAAGGAATGCAATTTTGTTTATCCATTTTCCAAATTTCATAAAATGTGGCAATTGCTAACATGATTCAGACAGACTTAAGCATAGATACGAGTGAGAAACTCTCATCGTAGTCAACACCTTGAACTTGTCGAAAACCTTTTGCGACAATTCTAGCTTTGTAGATAGTAACACTACTATCAACGTCCGTCTTCCTCTTGAAGATCCATTTAATCTCAATGGCTCACCGATCTTTGGGCAAGTCAGTCAAAGTCCATACTTTGTTCTCATACATGGATCTCATCTCAGACTTCATGGCCTCAAGCCATTTCGCGGAATCTGGGCTCATCATCGCTTCCTCATAGTTTGTAGGCTCGTCATGGTCTAGTAACATGACCTCCAGAACAGGATTACCTTACCACTCTGGTGCGGATCTCACTCTGGTTTACCAACGAGGTTCGGTAGTAACTTGATCTGAAGTTACATGATCATCATCATTAGCTTCCTCACTAATTGGTGTAGTAGTCACAGGAACAGATTTCTGTGATGGACTACTTTCCAATAAGGGAGCAGGTACAGTTACCTCATCAAGTTCTACTTTCCTCCCACTCACTTCTTTTGACAGAAACTCCTTCTCTAGAAAGGATCCATTCAAAGCAATGAGTATCTTGCCTTTGGATCTGTGATAGAAGGTGTACCCAACATTTTCTTTTGGGTATCCTATGAAGACGCACTTCTCCGATTTGGGTTTGAGCTTATCAGGTTGAAACTTTTTCACATAAGCATTGCAACCTCAAATTTTAAGAAACAACAGCTTAGGTTTCTTGCCAAAACCATAGCTCATATGGTGTCGTCTCAACGGATTTAGATGGTGCCCTATTTAACGTGAATGTAGCTGTCTCTAATGCATAACCCCAAAACGATAGTGGTAGATCGGTAAGAGACATCATAGATCGCACAATATCTACTAAAGTACGGTTATGACGTTCGGACACACCATTACACTATGGTGTTCCAGGTGGTGTGAGTAGTGAAACTATTTCACATTGTTTTTAAATGAAGGCCAAACTCGTAACTCAAATATTTTACTTCTGCGATCATATCGTAGAGACTTTTATTTTTGTTATGATGATTCTCCACTTCACTCTGAAATTCTTTGAACTTTTCAAATGTTTTAGACTTGTGTTTCATCAAGTAGATATACTCATATCTGCTCAAATCATCTGTGAAGATCAGAAAATAATGATACCTACCGCGAGCCTCAATATTCATCGGACCACATACATCAGTATGTATCATTTCCAACAAATCTGTTGCTCGCTACATTGTTCCGGAGAACGGAGTCTTAGTCATCTTGCCCATGAGGCATGGTTCGCAAGCATCAACTGATTCATAATCAAGTGATTCCAAAAGCCCATCAGCATGGATTTTCTTCATGCGCTTTACACCAATATGACCTAAACGGCAGTGCCACAAATAAGTTGCACTATAATTATTAACTTTGCATCTTTTGGTTTCAATTTTATGAATATGTGTATCACTACGATCGAGATCCAACGAACCATTTTCATTGGGTGTGTAACCATATAAGGTTTTATTCATGTAAACAGAACAACAATTTATTCTCTTACTTAAATGAATAACTGTATTACAATAAACATGATCAAATCATATTCATGCTCAAAGTAAACACCAAATAACACTTATTTAGGTTCAACACTAATCCCGAAAGTATAGGGTGTGTGCGATGATGATCATATCAATATTGGAACCACTTCCAACACACATCGTCACTTCACCCTTAACTAGTCTATGTTAATTCTGCAACTCCCGTTTCGAGTTACTACTCTTAGCAACTGAACTAGTATCAAATACTGAGGGGTTGCTATAAACACTAGTAAAGTACACATCAATAACATGTATAACAAATATACCTATGTTCACTTTTCCATCCTTCTTATCCGCCAATTACTTGGGGTAGTTTCGCTTCCAGTGACCTGTCCCTTTGTAGTAGAAGCACTCAGTTTCAGGCTTAGGTCCAGACTTGGGTTTTTCACTTGAGTAGCAACTTGCTTGCTGTTCTTCTTGAAGTTCCCCTTTCTTCCCTTTGTCCCTTTACTTGACTAGTGGTTTTGTTTACCATCAACACTTGATGATTTTCTTGATTTCTACCTTCGTTGATTTCAGCATCACGAAGAGCTTGGAATCATTTCCGTTATCCCTTGCATATTATAGTTGATCACGAAGTTCTACTAACTTGGTGATGGTGACTAGAGAATTCTGTCAATCACTATTTTATCTAGAAAATTAACTCCCACTTGATTCAAGCGATTGTAGTACCCAGACAATCTGAGCACATGCTCACTGCTTGAGCTATTCTCCTCCATCTTTTAGCTATAGAACTTGTTGGAGACTTCATATCTCTCAACTCGGGTATTTGCTTGAAAAATTAACTTCAACTCCTGGAACATCTCATATGGTCCATGACATTCAAAATGTCTTTGAAGTCCCGATTCTAAGCCGTTTAAGCATGGTGCACTAAACTATCAAGTAGTCATCATATTGAGCTAGCCAAATGTTGATAACATCTGCATCTGCTCCTGCAATAGGTTTGTCACCTTGCGGTGCATCAAAGACATAATTCTTCTGTGCAGCAATGAGGATCAACCTCATATCACGGATCCAATCCGCATCATTGCTACTAACATCTTTCAACTTAGTTTTCTCTAGGAACATATTAAAAATAAAACAAGGGATCTAAACACGAGCTATTGATCTACAACATAGATATGCTAATACTACCAGGACTAAGTTCGTGATAAATTAAAGTTCAATTAATCATATTACTTAAGAACTCCCACTTAGATAGACATCCCTCTAATCCTCTAAGTGATCACGTGATCCAAATAAACTAAACCATGTCCGATCATCACATGAGATGGAGTAGTTTCAATGGTGAACATCACTATGTTGATCATATCTACTATATGATTCACGCTCGACCTTTCGGTCTCCGTGTTCCGAGGCCATATCTGTTATATGCTAGGCGCGTCAAGTTTAACCTGAGTATTCCGCGTGTGCAACTGTTTTGCACCCGTTGTATTTGAACGTAGAGCCTATCACACCCGATCATCACGTCGTGTCTCAGCATGAAGAACTTTCGCAACGGTGCATACTCAGGGAGAACACTTATACTTTGATAATTTTAGTGAGGGATCATCTTATAATGCTACCGTCAATCAAAGCAAGATAAGATGCATAAAAGATAAACATCACATGCAATCAATATAAGTGATATGATATGGCCATCATCATCTTGTACTTGTGATCTCTATCTCCGAAGTACCGTCATGATCACCATCGTCACCGGCGTGACACCTTGATCTCCATCGTAGCATCATTGCCGTCTCGCCAATCTTATGCTTCCCCGACTATCGCTACCGCTTAGTGATAAAGTAAAGCATTACAGCACGATTGCATTGCATACAATAAAGCGACAACCATATGGCTCCTGCCAGTTGCCGATAACTCGGTTACAAAACATGATCATCTCATACAATAAAATTTAGCATCATGTCTTGACCATATCACATCACAACATGCCCTGCAAAAACAAGTTAGACGTCCTCTACTTTGTTGTTGCAAGTTTTACGTGGCTGCTACGGGCTTAGCAAGAACCGTTCTTACCTACGCATCAAAACCACAACGATAGTTTGTCAAGTTGGTGCTATTTTAACCTTCGCAAGGACCGGGCGTAGCCACACTTGGTTCAACTACAGTTGGAGAAACTGACACCCGCCAGCCACCTGTGTGAAAAGCACGTCGGTAGAACCAGTCTCACGTAAGCGTACGCGTAATGTCGGTCCGGGCCACTTCATCCAACAATACCGCCGAACCAAAGTATGACATGCTGATAAGCAGTATGACTTATATCGCCCACAACTCACTTGTCTTCTACTCGTGCACAACATCAACGCATAAAACCTAGGCTCGGATGCCACTGTTGGGGAACGTAGTAATTTCAAAAAAAATTCCTATGCACACGCAAGATCATGGTGATGCATAGCAACGAGAGGGGAGAGTGTTGTCTACATACCCTCGTAGATCGGAAGCGGAAGCTTTAGCACAACGCGGTTGATGTAGTCGTACATCTTCACGGCCCGACCGATCAAGCACCGAAACTACGGCACCTCCGAGTTCTAGCACACGTTCAGCTCGATGACGATCCCCGGACTCCGGTCCAGCAGAATGTCGGGGAAGAGTTCCGTCAGCACGACGGCGTGGTGACTATCTTGATGTTCTACCGTCGCAGGGCTTCGCCTAAGCACCGCTACAATATTATTGAGGATTATGGTGAAGGAGGGCACCGCACACAACTAATAGATCTCAAGGATCAATTTTTGTGTCTTTGGGGTGCCCCCCTGCACCCGTATATAAAGGAGCAAGGGAGGAGGAGGCCGGCCCTAGGAGGGGGCACGCCAAGTGTGGAGTCCTACTAGGACTCCCTAGTCCTAGTAGGATTCCACCTCCCATATGGAATAGGAAAAGAGAAAGGGAAAAGGAGAAGGAAGGAAGGGGGCGCCCCCCTTCCCTAGTCCAATTCGGAATAGACCAAGGGGAGGGGTGCGCACATGGCTAATAGATATCAAGGATCAATTTTTGTGTCTTTTGGGTGCCCCCCTGCACCCGTATATAAAGGAGCAAGGGAGGAGGAGGCCGGCCCTAGGAGGGGGAGCGCCAAGTTTGGAGTCCTTCTAGGACTCCCTAGTCCTAGTAGGATTCCACCTCCCATATGGAATAGGAAAAGAGGAAGGGAAAAGGAGAAGGAAGGAAGGGGGCGCCCCCCTTCCCTAGTCCAATTCGGAACAGACCAAGGGGAGGGGTGCGGCCACCCTTGAGGCCCTTTTCCTTATTTCCCGTATGGCCCAATAAGGCCCAATACGTATTCCCGTAACTCTCCGGTACTCCGAAAAATACTCGAATCACTTGGAACCTTTCCGATGTCCGAATATAGTCGTCCAATATATCGATCTTTACGCCTCGACCATTTCAAGACTCCTCGTCATGTCCCCGATCTCATCCGGGACTCCGAACTCCTTTGGTACATCACAAATCATAAACTCATAATATAACTGTCACCGAAACCTTAAGCGTGCGGACCCTACGGGTTCGAGAACAATGTAGACATGACCGAGACACGTCTCCGGTCAATAACCAATAGCGGAACCTGGATGCGCATATCGGCTCCCACATATTCTACGAAGATCTTTATCGATCAGACCGCATAACAACATACGTTGTTCCCTTTGTCATCGGTATATTACTTGCCCGAGATTCGATCGTCATTATCTCAATACCTAGTTCAATCTCGTTACCGGCAAGTCTATTTACTCGTTCCGTAATACATCATCCTGCAACTAACTCATTAGTTGCAATGCTTTCAAGGCTTAAGTGATGTGCATTATCGAGAGGGCCCAGAGATACCTCTCCGACAATCGGAGTGACAAATCCTAATCTCGAAATACGCCAACCCAACAAGTACCTTCGGAGACACCTATAGACCAGCTTTATAATCACCCAGTTACGTTGTGACGTTTGGTGGCACACAAAGTGTTCCTCCGGTAAACGGGAGTTGCATAATCTCATAGTCATAGGAACATGTATAAGTCATGAAGAAAGCAATAGCAACAAACTAAACGATAAAGTGCTAAGCTAACGGAATGGGTCAAGTCAATCACATCATTCTCCTAATGATGTGATCCCGTTAATCAAATGACAACTCATGTCGATGGCTAGGAAACATAACCATCTTTGATCAACGAGCTAGTCAAGTAGAGGCATACTAGTGACACTCTGTTTGTCTATGTATTCACACATGTATTATGTTTCCGGTTAATACAATTCCAGCATGAATAATAAACATTTATCATGATATAAGGAAATAAATAATAACTTTATTATTGCCTCTAGGGCATATTTCCTTCAGTCTGCCACTTGCACTAGAGTTAATAATCTAGTTCACATCGCCATGTGATTTAATACCAATAGTTCACATCACCATGTGATTAACACCCATAGTTCATATCGACATGTGACCAATACCCAAACGGTTTACTAGAGTCAATAATCTAGTTCACATCGCTATGTGATTAACACCCAAAGGGTACTAAGGTGTGATCATGTTTTGCTTGTGAGAGAAGTTTAGTCAACGGGTCTGCCACATTCAGATCCGTAAGTATTTTGCAAATTTCTATGTCAACAATGCTCTGCACGGAGCTACTCTAGCTAATTTCTCCCACTTTCAATATGAATCCAGATTGAGATTTAGAGTCATCTGGATCAGTGTCAAAATTTGCATCGATGTAACCTTTTACGACAAACCTTTTTGTCACCTCCATAATCGAGAAACATATCCTTATTCCACTATGGATAATTTTGACCGTTGTCCAGTGGTCTACTCCTAGATCACTATTGTACTCCCTTGCCAAAAACAGTATAGGGTATACAATAGATCTGGTACACAGCATGGCATATTTTATAGAACCTATGGCCAAGGCATAGGGAATGAGTTTCATTCTCTTTCTATCTTCTGCCGTGGTCGGGCTTTGAGTCTTACTCAGTTTCACACCTTGTAACACAGGCAAGAACTCTTTCTTTGACTGTTCCATTTTGAACTACTTCAAAATCTTGTCAAGGTATGTACTCATTGAAAAACTTATCAAGCGTCTTGATCTATCTCTATAGATCTTGATGCTCAATATATAAGCAGCTTCACCGAGGTCTTTCTTTGAAAAACTCCTTGCAAACACTCCTTCATGCTTTGTAGAATAATTCTACATTATCTCCGATCAACAATATGTCATTCACATATACTTATCAGAAATGATGTAGTGCTCCCACTCACTTTCTTGTAAATATAGGCTTCACCGCAAGTCAGTATAGAACTATATGCTTTGATCAACTTATCAAAGCGTATATTCCAACTCCGAGATGCTTGCACCAGTCCATAGATGGATCGCTGGAGCTTGCATATTTTTTAGCACCTTTAGGATTGACAAAACCTTTTGGTTGCATCATATACAACTCTTCTTTAATAAATCCATTAAGGAATGCAGTTTTGTTTATCCATTTTCTAGATTTCATAAAATGTGGCAATTGCTAACATGATTCGGACAGACTTGAGCATAGATACGAGTGAGAAACTCTCATCGTAGTCAACACCTTGAACTTGTCGAAAACCTTTTGTGACAATTCTAGCTTTGTAGATAGTAACACTACTATCAACGTCCGTCTTCCTCTTGAAGATCCATTTAATCTCAATGGCTCGCCGATCTTTGGGCAAGTCAATCAAAGTCCATACTTTGTTCTCATACATGGATCTCATCTCAGATTTCATGGCCTCAAGCCATTTCGCGAAATCTGGGCTCATCATCGCTTCCTCATAGTTCGTAGGCTCGTCATGGTCAAATAACATGACCTCCAGAACAGGATTACCGTACCAATCTGGTGCGGATCTCACTCTAGTTTACCTACGAGGTTCGGTAGTAACTTGATCTGAAGTTACATGATCATCATCATTAGCTTCCTCACTAATTGGTGTAGTAGTCACATGAACAGATTTCTGTGATGGACTACTTTTCAATAAGGGAGCAGGTACAGTTACCTCATCAAGTTCTACTTTCCTCCCACTCACTTCTTTTGAGAGAAACTCCTTCTCTAGAAAGGATCCATTCAAAGCAACAAATATCTTGCCTTCGGATCTGTGATAGAAGGTGTACCCAACATTTTCTTTTGGGTATCCTATGAAGACGCACTTCTCCGATTTGAGTTTGAGCTTATCAGGTTGAAAGTTTTTCACATAAGCATTGCAACCTCAAATTTTAAGAAACGACAGCTTAGGTTTCTTGCCGAACCATAGTTCATATGGTGTCGTCTCAACGGATTTAGATGGTGCCCTATTTAACGTGAATGCAGCTGTCTCTAATGCATAACCCCAAAACGATAGTGGTAGATCGGTAAGAGACATCATAGATCGCACCATATCTACTAAAGTACGGTTATGACGTTCGGACACACCATTACACTATGGTGTTCCAGGTGGCATGAGTAGTGAAACTATTTCACATTGTTTTTAACTGAAGGCCAAACTCGTAACTCAAATATTTTACTTCTGCGATCATATCGTAGAAACTTTTATTTTTGGTACGATGATTCTCCACTTCACTCTGAAATTCTTTGAACTTTTCAAATGTTTCAGACTTGTGTTTCATCAAGTAGGTATACTCATATCTGCTCAAATCATCTTTGAAGATCAGAAAATAATGATACCTGCCGCGAGCCTCAATATTCATCGGACCACATACATCAGTATGTATGATTTCCAACAAATCTGTTGCTCGCTACATTGTTCCGGAGAACGGAGTCTTAGTCATCTTGCCCATGAGGCATGGTTCGCAAGCATCAACTGATTCGTAATCAAGTGATTCCAAAAGCCCATCAGCATGGATTTTCTTCATGCGCTTTACACCAATATGACCTAAATGGCAGTGCCACAAATAAGTTGCACTATCATTATGAACTTTGCATCTTTTGGTTTCAATATTATGAATATGTGTATCACTACGATCGAGATCCAACGAACCATTTTCATTGGGTGTGTAACCATATAAGGTTTTATTCATGTAAACAGAACAACAATTTATTCTCTTACTTAAATGAATAACCGAATTGCAATAAACATGATCAAATCATATTCATGCTCAACGCAAACACCAAATAACACTTATTTAGGTTCAACAACAATCCCAAAAGTATAGGGAGTGTGCGATGATGATCATATCAATCTTAGAACCACTTCCAACACACATCGTCACTTCACCCTTAACTAGTCTATGTTCATTCTGCAACTCCCGTTTCGAGTTACTACTCTTAGCAACTGAACTAGTATCAAATACAGAGGGGTTGCTATAAACACTAGTAAAGTACATATCAATAACATGTACAACAAATATACCTATGTTCACTTTGCCATCCTTCTTATCCGCCAATTACTTGGGGTAGTTCCGCTTCCAGTGACCAGTCCCTTTGTAGTAGAAGCACTCAGTTTCAGGCTTAGGTCCAGACTTGGGTTTTTCACTTGAGCAGCAACTTGCTTGCCGTTCTTCTTGAAGTTCCCCTTTCTTCCCATTCTCCCTTTACTTGAAACTAGTGGTTTTGTTTACCATCAACACTTGATGCTTTTCTTGATTTCTACTTTTGTTGATTTCAGCATCACGAAGAGCTTGGAATCGTTTCCGTTATCCCTTGCATATTATAGTTCATCACGAAGTTCTACTAACTTGGTGATGGTAACTAGAGAATTCTGTCAATCACTATTTTATCTGGAAGATTAACTCCCACTTGATTCAAGTGATTGTAGTACCCAGACAATCTGAGCACATGCTCACTGCTTGAGCTATTCTCCTCCATCTTTTAGCTATAGAACTTGTTGGAGACTTCATATCTCTCAACTCGGGTATTTGCTTGAAATATTAACTTCAACTCTTGGAACATCTCATATGGTCCATGACATTCAAAAGGTCTTTGAAGTCCCGATTCTAAGCCGTTTAAGCATGGTGCACTAAAATAACAAGTAGTCATCATATTGAGCTAGCCAAATGTTCATAACATCTGCATCTGCTCCTGCAATAGGTTTGTCACCTAGCGGTGCATCAAAGACATAATTCTTCTGTGCAGCAATGAGGATAAACCTCAGATCACGGATCCAATCCGCATCATTGCTACTAACATCTTTCATCTAGTTTTCTCTAGGAACATATTAAAAATAAAACAGGGGAGCTAAACACGAGCTATTGATCTACAACATAGATATGCTAATACTACCAGGACTAAGTTCATGATAAATTAAAGTTCAATTAATCATATTACTTAAGAACTCCCACTTAGATAGACATCCCTCTAATCCTCTAAGTGATCACGTGATCCAAATCAACTAAACCATGTCCGATCATCACGTGAGATGGAGTAGTTTCAATGGTGAACATCACTATGTTGATCATATTTACTATATGATTCACGCTCGACCTTTCGGTCTCCGTGTTCCGAGGCCATATCTGGTATATGCTAGGCTCGTCAAGTTTAACCTGAGTATTCCGCGTGTGCAACTGTTTTGCACCCGTTGTATTTGAACGTAGAGCCTATCACACCCGATCATCACGTGGTGTCTTAGCACGAAGAACTTTCGCAACAGTGCATACTCAGGGAGAACACTTATACTTTGATAATTTCCGTGAGGGATCATCTTATAATGCTACCGTCAATCAAAGCAAGATAAGATGCATAAAAGATAAACATCACATGCAATCAATATAAGTGATATGATATGGCCATCATCATCGTGTACTTGTGATCTCCATCTCCGAAGTACCGTCATGATCACCATCGTCACCGGCGTGACACCTTGATCTCCATCGTAGCATCGTTGTCGTCTTGCCAATCTTATGCTTCCACGACTATCGCTATCGCTTAGTGATAAAGTAAAGCATTACAGCGTGATTGCATTGCATACAATAAAGCGACAACCATATGGCTCCTGCCAGTTGCCGATAACTCGGTTACAAAACATGATCATCTCATACAATAAAATTTAGCATCATGTCTTGACCATATCACATCACAACATGCCCTGCAAAAACAAGTTAGACGTCCTCTACTTTGTTGTTGCAAGTTTTACGTGGCTGCTATGGGCTTAGCAAGAACCGTTCTTACCTACGCATCAAAACCACAACGATAGTTTGTCAAGTTGGTGCTGTTTTAACCTTTGCAAGAACCGGGCGTAGCCACACTTCGTTCAACTAAAGTTGGAGAAACTGACACCCGCCAGCCACCTGTGTGCAAAGCACGTCGGTAGGACCAGTCTCGCGTAAGTGTACGCGTAATGTCGGTCCGGGCCGCTTCATCCAACAATACCGGCGAACCAAAGTATGACATGCTGGTAAGCAGTATGACTTATATCGCCCACAACTCACTTGTGTTCTACTCGTGCACAACATCAATGCATAAAACCTAGGCTCGGATGCCACTGTTGGGGAACGTAGTAATTTCAAAAAAATTCCTACACACACGCAAGATCATGGTGATGCATAGCAACGAGAGGGAAGAATGTTGTCTACGTACCCTCGTAGATCGGAAGCGGAAGCGTTAGCACATCGCGGTTGATGTAGTCGTACGTCTTCACGGCCTGACCGATCAAGCACCAAAACTACGGCACCTCCGAGTTCTAGCACACGTTCAGCTCGATGACGATCCCCGGACTCCGATCCAGCAGAATGTCGGGGAAGAGTTCCGTCAGCACGACGGCCTGGTGACGATCTTGATGTTCTACCGTCGCAGGGCTTCGCCTAAGCACCGCTACAATATTATCGAGGATTATGGTGGAGGAGGGCACCGCACACGGCTAATAGATCTCAAGGATCAATTTTTGTGTCTTTGGGGTGCCCCCCTGCACCCGTATATAAAGGAGCAAGGGAGGAGGAGGCCGGCCCTAGGAGGGGGCGCGCCAAGTGTGGAGTCCTACTAGGACTCCCTAGTCCTAGTAGGATTCCACCTCCCATATGGAATAGGAAAAGAGGAAGGGAAAAGGAGAAGGAAGGAAGGGGCGCCCCCTTCCCTAGTCCAATTCGGACCAGACCAAGGGGAGGGGTGCGGCCACCCTTGAGGCCCTTTTCCTTCTTTCACGTATGGCCCAATACGTATTCCCGTAACTCTCCAGTTCTCCGAAAAATACCCGAATCACTCGGAACCTTTCCGATGTCCGAATATAGTCGTCCAATATATCGATCTTTATGTCTCGACCATTTCGAGACTCCTCGTCATGTCCCCGATCTCATTCGGTACTCCGAACTCCTTCGGTACATCAAAAATCATAAACTCATAATATAACTGTCATCGAGACCTTAAGCGTGCGGTCCCTACAGGTACGAGAACAATGTAGACATGACCGAGACACGTCTCCGGTCAATAACCAATAGCGGAACCTGGATGCTCATATTGGCTCCCACATATTCTACGAAGATCTTTATCGGTCAGACCGCATAACAACATACGTTGTTCCCTTTGTCATCGGTATGTTACTTGCCCGAGATTCGATCGTCGGTATCTCAATACCTAGTTCAATCTCGTTACCGGCAAGTCTCTTTACTCGTTCCGTAATACATCATCTCGTAACTAACTCATTAGTTGTTACGCTTGCAAGGCTTAAGTGATGAGTCATGTCTATGCACATCATCAAGTAGAGGCAAGTAGAGGCATACTAGTAAACTAGTCATGTCTATGCACATCACCTAAGCCTTGCAAGCAATGCAACTAATGAGTTAGTTACGAGATGATGTATTACGGAACGAGTAAAGAGACTTGCCGGCAACGAGATTGAACTAGGTATTGAGATACCGACGATCGAATCTCGTGCAAGTAACATACCGATGACAAAGGGAACAACGTATCTTGTTATGCGGTGTGACCGATAAAAGATCTTCGTAGAATATGTGGGAGCCAATATGAGCATCCAGGTTCCGCTATTGGTTATTGACCAGAGACGTGTCTCGGTCATGTCTTCATTGTTCTCGAACCCGTAGGGTCCGCACGCTTAAGGTTTCGATGACAGTTATATTATGAGTTTATTAGTTTTGATGTACCGAAGTTAGTTCGGAGTTCCGGATATGATCATGGACATGACGAGGAGTCTCGAAATAGTCGAGACATAAATATTGATATATTGGACGACTATATTTGAACACAGGAAGTGTTCCGGGGAAGTTTCGGATAAAACCGGAGTACCGGGGGGTTACCGGAACCCCCCGGGGGTTAATGGGCCTCATGGGCCTAAAGTGGAGAAGAGGAGGGGCAGCCAGGGCAGGCCGCGCGCCCCCTCCCCCTCTAGTCCGAATTGGACAAGGAGGGAGGGGCGGTGCCCCCCCTTTCCTTCATCTCCTCTCTCCCTTCCTTCCTCCTCTCCTACTTGGACAAGGAAAAAGGAGGGAGTCCTACTCCCGGTAGTTGTAGGACTCCTCCCTGGCGCGCCTCCTCCTGGCCGGCCGCCCCTCCCCCTTGCTCCTTTATATACGGGGGCAGGGGGGCACCTCTAGACACAAAAATTGATCCTTGAGATCTCTTAGCCGTGTGCGGTGCCCCCCTCCACCATAATCCTCGATAATATTGTAGCGGTGCTTAGGCGAAGCCCTACGACGGTAGAACATCAAGATCGTCACCACACCGTCGTGCTGATGGAACTCTTCCCCGACACTTTGCTGGATCAAAGTCCGGGGATCGTCATCGAGCTGAACGTGTGCTAGAACTCGGAGGTGTCGTAGTTTCGGTGCTTGATCGGTCGGGCCATGAAGACGTACGACTACATCAACCGCATTGTTATAACGCTTCCGCTTTCGGTCTACGAGGGTATGTGGACAACACTCTCCCCTCTCGTTGCTATGCATCACCATGATTTTGCGTGTGCGTAGGAATTTTTTTGATATTACTATGTTCCCCAACAGTTGCATCACAGCCAGGTTTCATGTGTTGATGTTATATGCACGAGTAGAACACAAGTGAGTTTTGGGCGATATAAGTCATACTGCTTACCAACATGTCATACTTTGGTTCGGCGGTATTGTTGGATGAAGCGGCCCAGACCGACATTACGCGTACGCTTACGCGAGACTGGTTCTACCGACGTGCTTTACACATAGGTGGCTGGCGGGTGTCAGTTTCTCCAACTTTAGTTGAACCAAGTGTGGCTACGCCCGGTCCTTGTGAAGGTTAAAACAGCACCAACTTGACAAACTATCGTTGTGGTTTTGATGCGTAGGTAAGATTGGTTCTTGCTTAAGCCCGTAGCAGCCACGTAAAACTTGCAACAAACAAAGTAGAGGACGTCTAACTTGTTTTTGCAGGGCATGTTGAGATGTGATATGGACAAGACATGATGCTAAATTTTATTGTATGAGATGATCATGTTTTGTAACCGAGTTATCGGCAACTGGCAGGAGCCATATGGTTGTCGCTTTATTGTATGCAATGTAATCGCGCTGTAGTGCTCTACTTTATCACTAAACGGTAGTGATAGTCGTGGAAGTATAAGATTGGCGATACGACAATGATGCAATGATAGGAGATCAAGGTGTCGCACCGGTGACGATGGTGATCATGACGGTACTTCGGATATGGAGATCACAAGTACAAGATGATGATGGCCATATCATATCACTTATATTGATTGCATGTGATGTTTATCTTTTATGCATCTTATCTTGCTTTGATTGACGGTAGCATTATAAGATGATCTCTCACTAAATTTCAAGATAAAAGTGTTCTCTCTGAGTACGCACCATTGCCAAAGTTCGTCGTGCCCAGACACCACGTGATGATCGGGTGTGATAAGCTCTACGTCCATCTACAACGGGTGCAAGCCAGTTTTTCCACATGCAGAATACTCAGGTTAAACTTGACGAGCCTAGCATATGCAGATATGGCCTCGGAACACTGAGACCGAAAGGTCGAGCATGAATCATATAGTAGATATGATCAACATAGCAATGTTCACCATTGAAAACTACTCCATTTCATGTGATGATCGGATGGTTTAGTTGATTTGGATCATGTAATCACTTAGAAGATTAGAGGGATGTCTTTCTAAGTGGGAGTTCTTAAGTAATATGATTAATTGAACATAAATTTATCATGAACTTAGTACCTGATAGTATCTTGCTTGTTTATGTTTGATTATAGATAGATGGCCCGTGCTGTTGTTCCGTTGAATTTTAATGCGTTCCTTGAGAAAGCAAAGTTGAAAGATGATGGTAGCAATTACACGGACTGGGTCCATAACTTGAGGATTATCCTCATTGTTGCACAGAAGAATTACGTCCTGGAAGCACCGCTGGGTGCCAGGCCTGCTGCTGGAGCAACACCAAATGTTATGAACGTCTGGCAGAGCAAAGCTGATGACTACTCGATAGTTCAGTGTGCCATGCTTTATGGCTTAGAATCGGGACTTCAACGACGTTTTGAACGTCATGGAGCATATGAGATGTTCCAGGAGTTGAAGTTAATATTTCAAGCAAATGCTCGGGTTGAGAGATATGAAGTCTCCAATAAGTTCTATAGCTGCAAGATGGAGGAGAACAGTTCTGTTAGTGAGCATATACTCAAAATGTCTAGGTATAATAATCACTTGATTCAATTGGGAGTTAATCTTCCAGATGATTGCGTCATTGACAGAATTCTCCAATCACTGCCACCTAGCTACAAGAGCTTCATGATGAACTATAATATGCAAGGGAAGAATAAGACTATTCCCGAGCTCTTCGCAATGCTGAAAGCTGCGGAGGTAGAAATCAAGAAGGAGCATCAAGTGTTGATGGTCAACAAGACCACTAGTTTCAAGAAAAAGGGCAAAGGGAAGAAGAAGGGGAACTTCAAGAAGAACAGCAAGCAAGTTGCTGCTCAAGAGAAGAAACCCAAATCTGGACCTAAGCCTGAAACTAAGTGCTTCTACTGCAAGCAAACTGGTCACTGGAAGCGGAACTGCTCGAAGTATTTGGCTTATAAGAAGGATGGCAAGGTGAACAAAGGTATATGTGATATACATGTTATTGATGTGTACCTTACTAGAGCTCGCAGTAGCACCTGGGTATTTGATACTGGTTCTGTTGCTAATATTTGCAACTCGAAACAGGGACTACGGATTAAGCGAACACTGGCGAAGGACAAGTTGACGATGCACGTGGGAAATGGTTCCAAAGTCGATGTGATCGCGGTCGGCACGCTACCTCTACATCTACCATTGGGATTAGTATTAGACCTAAATAATTTTTATTTGGTGCCAGCGTTGAGCATGAACATTATATCTGGATCTTGTTTGATGCGAGACGGTTATTCGTTTAAATCACAGAATAATGGTTGTTCTATTTATATGAGTAATATCTTTTATGGTCATGCACCCTTGAAGAGTGGTCTATTTTTGATGAATCTCGATAGTAGTGATACACATATTCATAATGTTGAAACCAAAAGATGTAGAGTTGATAATGATAGTGCAACTTATTTGTGGCACTGCCGTTTAGGTCATATCGGTGTAAAACGCATGAAGAAACTCCATACTGATGGACTTTTGGAATCACTTGATTATGAATCACTTGGTACTTGCGAACCGTGCCTCATGGGTAAGATGACTAAAACACCGTTCTCCGGTACTATGGAGAGAGCAACAGATTTGTTGGAAATCATACATACAGATGTATGTGGTCCAATGAATGTTGAAGCTCGTGGCGGATATCGTTATTTTCTCACCTTCACAGATGATTTAAGCAGATATGGGTATATCTAATTAATAAAACATAAGTCTGAAACATTTGAAAAGTTCAAAGAATTTCAGAGTGAAGTTGAAAATCATCGTAACAAGAAAATAAAGTTTCTATGATCTGATCGTGGAGGAGAATATTTGAGTTACGAGTTTGGTCTACATTTGAAATAATGCGGAATAGTTCACAACTCACGCCACCCGGAACACCACAGCGTAATGGTGTGTCCGAACATCGTAATCATACTTTACTCGATATGGTGCGATCTATGATGTCTCTTACAGATTTACCGCTATCGTTTTGGGGTTATGCTCTAGAGACAGCTGCATTCACGTTAAATAGGGCACCATTAAAATCTGTTGAGACGACGCCTTATGAACTGTGGTTTGGCAAGAAACCAAAGTTGTCGTTTCTAAAAGTTTGGGGCTGCGATGCTTATGTGAAAAAACTTCAACCTGATAAGCTCGAACCCAAATCGGAGAAATGTGTCTTCACAGGATACCAAAGGAGACTGTTGGGTACACCTTCTATCACAGATCCGAAGGCAAGACATTTGTCGCTAAGAATGGATCCTTTCTAGAGAAGGAGTTTCTCTCGAAAGAAGTGAGTGGGAGGAAAGTAGAACTTGATGAGGTAACTGTACCTACTCCCTTATTGGAAAGTAGTACATCGCAGAAACCGGTTTCTATGACACCTACACCAATTAGTGAGGAAGCTAATGATAATGATCATGAAACTTCAGAACAAGTTACTACCGAACCTCGTAGATCAACCAGAGTAAGATCCACACCAGAGTGGTACAGTAATCCTGTACTAGAAGTCATGCTACTAGATCATGATGAACCTACGAACTATGAAGAAGCGATGGTGAGCCCAGATTCCGCAAAATGGCTTGAAGCCATGAAATCTGAGATGGGATCCATGTATGAAAACAAAGTATGGACTTTGGTTAACTTGCCCAATGATCGGAAAGCAATTGAGAATAAATGGATCTTCAAGAAGAAGACTGACGCTGACGGTAATATTATTGTCTACAAAGCTCGACTTGTCGCAAAAGGTTTTCGACAAGTTCAAGGGATTGACTACGATGAGACCTTCTCACCCGTAGCGATGCTTAAGTATGTCCGAATCATGTTAGCAATTGCCGCATTTTATGATTATGAAATTTGGCAGATGGACGTCAAAACTGCATTCCTGAATGGATATCTGGTAGAAGAGTTGTATATGATGCAGCCGGAAGGTTTTGTCGATCCAAAGGGAGCTAACAAAGTGTGCAAGCTCCAGCGATCCATTTATGGACTGGTGCAAGCCTCTCGGAGTTGGAATAAACGCTTTGATAGTGTGATCAAAGCATTTGGTTTTGTACAGACTTTTGGAGAAGCCTGTATTTACAAGAAAGTGAGTGGGAGCTCTGTAGCATTTCTGATATTATATGTAGATGACATATTACTAATCGGAAATGATATAGAATTTCTAGATAGCATAAAGGGATACTTGAATAAGAGTTTTTCAATGAAAGACCTCGGTGAAGCTGCTTACATATTGGGCATTAAAATCTATAGAGATAGATCAAGACGCTTAATTGGACTTTCACAAAGCACATACCTTGACAAAGTTTTGAAGAAGTTCAAAATGGATCAAGCAAAGAAAGGATTCTTGCATGTGTTACAAGGTATGAAATTGGAAGATGTTCCCTATGCTTCAGCCATAGGCTCTATCATGTATGCAATGCTGTGTACCAGACCTGATGTGTGTCTTGCTATAAGTCTAGCAGGGGGGTACCAAAGTAATCCAGGAGTGGATCACTGGACAGCGGTCAAGAACATCCTGAAATACCTGAAAAGGACTAAGGATATGTTTCTCATATATGGAGGTGACAAAGAGCTCATCGTAAATGGTTACGTTGATGCAAGCTTTGACACTGATCCGGACGATTCTAAATCGCAAACCGGATACATGTTTACATTAAACGGTGGAGCTGTCAGTTGGTGCAGTTCTAAACAAAGCGTTGTGGCGGGATCTACATGTGAAGCGGAATACATAGCTGCTTCAGAAGCAGCAAACAAAGGAGTCTGGATGAAGGAGTTCATATCCGATCTAGGTGTCATACCTAGTGCATCGGGTCCAATGAAAATCTTTTGTGACAATACTGGGGCAATTGCCTTGGCAAAGGAATCCAGATTTCACAAAAGGACCAAACACATCAAGAGACGCTTCAACTCCATCCGGGATCTAGTCCAGGTGGGAGACATAGAGATTTGCAAGATACATACGAATCTGAATGTTGCAGACCCGTTGACTAAGCCTCTTCCACGAGCAAAACATGATCAGCACCAAGGCTCCATGGGTGTTAGAATCATTACAGTGTAATCTAGATTATTGACTCTAGTGCAAGTGGGAGACTGAAGGAAATATGCCCTAGAGGCAATAATAATGTTATTATTTTAATTCCTTATATCATGATAAATGTTTATTATTCATGCTAGGATTGTATTATCTGGAAACATAATACTTGTGTGAATACATAGACAAACTAAACGTCACTAGTATGCCTCTACTTGACTAGCTCATTAATCAAAGATGGTTATGTTTCCTAACCATAGACATGTGTTGTCATTTGATTAACGGGATCACATTATTAGGAGAATGATGTGATTGACATGACCCATTCCATTAGCTTAGCACCCGATCGTTTAGTATGTTGCTATTGCTTTCTTCATGACTTATACATGTTCCTATGACTATGAGATTATGCAACTCCCGTTTGCCAAAGGAACACTTTGTGTGCTACCAAACGTCACAACGTAACTGGGTGATTATAAAGGTGCTCTACAGGTGTCTCCAAAGGTACATGTTGGGTTGGCGTATTTTGAGATTAGGATTTGTCACTCCGATTGTCGGAGAGGTATCTCTGGGCCCTCTCGGTAATGCACATCACCTACGCCTTGCAAGCAATGCAACTAATGAGTTAGTTGCGAGACGATGTATTACGGAACGAGTAAAGAGACTTGCCAGCAACGAGATTGAACTAGGTATTGAGATACCGACGATCGAATCTCGGGCAAGTAACATACCGATGACAAAGGGAACAACATATGTTGTTATGCGGTCTGACCGATAAAAGATCTTCGTAGAATATGTGGGAGCCAATATGAGCATCCAGGTTCCGCTATTTGTTATTGATCGGAGACGTGTCTCGGTCATGTCTACATTGTTCTTGAACCCGTAGGGTCCGCACGCTTAAGGTTTCGATGACAGTTATATTATGAGTTTATTAGTTTTGATGTACCGAAGTTAGTTTGGAGTCCCGGATATGATCACGGACATGACGAGGAGTCTCGAAATGGTCGAGACATAAAGATTGATATATTGGACGACTATATTCGGACACCAGAAGTGTTCCGGGGAAGTTTCGAATAAAATCGGAGTACCGGGGGGTTAACGGACCCCCCCCCCCGGGGGGGGGGGTTAATGGGCCTCATGGGCCTAAAGTGGAGAAGAGGAGGGGCAGCCAGGGCAGGCCGCGCGCCCCCTCCCCCTCTAGTCCGAATTGGACAAGGAGGGAGGGGCGGCGCCCCCCCTTTCCTTCCTCTCGTCTCTCCCTTCCTTCCCCCTCTCCTACTTGGACAAGGAAAAAGGAGGGAGTCCTACTCCCGGTAGGAGTAGGACTCCTCCCTGGCGCGCCTCCTCCTGGCCGGCCGCCCCTCCCCCTTGCTCCTTTATATACGGGGGCAGGGGGAACCTCTAGACACAACAATTGATCCTTGAGATCTCTTAGCCGTGTGCGGTGCCCCCCTCCACCATAAACCTCGATAATATTGTAGCGGTGCTTAGGCGAAGCCCTGCGACTGTAGAACATCAAGATCATCACCACGCCGTTGTGCTGACGGAACTCTTCCCCGACACTTTGCTAGATCGGAGTCCGGGGATCGTCATCGAGCTGAACGTGTGCTAGAACTCGGAGGTGCCATAGTTTCGGTGCTTGATCGGTCGGGCCGTGAAGACGTACGACTACATCAACCGCGTTGTTATAACGCTTCCGCTTTCGGTCTACGAGGGTACATGGACAACACTCTCCCCTCTTGTTGCTATGCATCACCATGATCTTGCGTGTGCCTAGGAATTTCTTTTGATATTACTACGTTCCCCAACAAAGTTTCGTAGCCATGGACATGTGTTGTCATTTGATGAACGGGATCACATCATTAGGTAATGATGTGATGGACAAGACCCATCCGTTAGCTTAGCACTATGATCGTTTAGTTTTATTGCTATTGCTTTCTTCATGACTTATACATGCTCCTATGACTATGAGATTATGCAACTCCCGCATACCGGAGGAACACCTTGTGTGCTATCAAACGTCACAACGTAACTGGGTGACTATAAAGATACTCTATAGGTGTCTCCGATGGTGTTTGTTGAGTTGGCATAGATTGAGATTAGGATTTGTCACTCCGACTGTCGGAGAGGTATCTTTGGGCCCTCTCGGTAGTGCACATCACTATAAGCCTTGCAAGCAATGTGACTAATGAGTTAGTTGCGGGATGATGCATTATGGAACGAGTAAAGAGACTTGCGGTAATGAGATTGAACTAGGTATGATGATACCGACGATCGAATCTCGGGCAAGTACATACCAATGACAAAGGGAACAACGTATGTTGTCATGCGGTTTTACTAATAAAGATCTTCGTAGAATATGTAGGAGCCAATATGAGCATCCAGGTTCTGCTATTGGTTATTAACCGGAGATGTGTCTCGGTCATGTCTACATAGTTCTCGAACCCGTAGGGTCCGCACGCTTAACGTTCAATGACGATTTGTATTATGAGTTATGTGATTTGATGTACCGAAGATTGTTCGGAGTCCCGGATGAGATCACAGAAATGACGACGAGTCTCGAAATGGTTGATACATAAAGATTGATATATTGGAAGGTTACATTCGGACACGGGAAGTGTTTCGGGTGGTTTCGGATAAAACCGGAGTGCCGGAGGGGTTACCGGAACCCCTCGGGGAAGTAATGGGCCTTAGTGAGCCTTAGGGAAGAGAGAGGGCAGCAGCAAGGAGGT